>NC_138307.1:39000000-39002500 GCF_965601325.2 Salmo salar | reverse complement strand
AACGGCCTGGTACTCAGAGGGCTCTATTGTCCCTCCATCAGGTCCTAATGGCCTGGTACTCAGAGGGCTCTATTGTCCCTCCATCAGGTCCTAATGGCCTGGTACTCAGGGCTCTATTGTCCCTCCATCAGGTCCTAATGGCCTGGTACTCAGAGGGCTCTATTGTCCCTCCATCAGGTCCTAATGGCCTGGTACTCAGAGGGCTCTATTGTCCCTCCATCAGGTCCTAATGGCCTGGTACTCAGAGGGCTCTATTGTCCCTCCATCAGGTCCTAATGGCCTGGTACTCAGGGCTCTATTGTCCCTCCATCAGGTCATAATGGCCTGGTACTCAGGGATTTATTGTCCCTCCATCAGGTCCTAATGGCCTGGTACTCAAGGCTCTATTGTCCCTCCATCAGGTCCTAATGGCCTGGTACTCAAGGCTCTATTGTCCCTCCATCAGGTCCTAATGGCCTGGTACTCAAGGCTCTATTGTCCCTCCATCAGGTCCTAATGGCCTGGTACTCAGGGCTCTATTGTCACTCCATCAGGTCATGTTAGTTTGGATCCATTGTCATGTTAGTTTGGATTCATTGTCATGTTAGTTTGGATCCATTGTCATGTTAGTTTGGATCCATTGTCATGTTAGTTTGGATCCATTGTCATGTTAGTTTGGATCCATTGTCATGTCAGTTTGGATTCATTGTCATGTTAGTTTGGATCCATTGTCATGTTAGTTTGGATCCATTGTCATGTTAGTTTGGATCCATCTAAATCAACAGAACAGTGCTCACTGGGATTCATTTAAATCGAGACTCGAAATTGAGCTCAGGTGCATCCTGTTTCCATTGATCATCCTTGAGATGTTTCTACAACTTGATTGGAGTCCACCTGTGGTAAATTCAATTGATTGGACATGATTTGGAAAGGCACACACCTGTCAGTTAAAGGCACATGACAGCCCGCTTGGAGTTTGCCAAAAAGCACCTAATGACTCTCTGACCATAAGAAACAAGAATTCTCTGGTCTGATGAAACCAAGATTGAACTCTTTGGCCTGAATGCCAAGCGTCACGTCTGGAGGAAACCTGGTTCCATCCCTACAGTGAAGCATGGTGGTGGCAGCATCATGCTGTGGGGATGTTTTTCAGCGGCAGGGACTGGGAGACTAGTCAGGGTCGAGGGAAAGATGAACGGAGCAAAGTACAGAGAGATCCTTGATGAAAACCTGCTCCAGAGTGCTCAGGACCTCAGACTGGGGTGAAGGTTCACCTTCCAACAGGACAACAACCCTAAACACACAGCCAAGACAACACAAGAGTGGCTTCAGGACAAGTCTCTGAATGTCCTTAAGTGGCCCAGCCAGAGACCAGACTTGAACCCGAACGAACATCTCTGGAGAGACTTTAAAATAGCTGTGCAGCGACACTCCCCATCCAACCTGACAGAGCTTGAGAGGATCTGCAGAGAAGAATGGGAGAAACTCCCCAAATACAGGTGTGCCAAGCTTGTAGCGTCATACCCAAGAAGACTCGAGGCTGTAATCGCTGCCGAAGGTGCTTCAACAAAGTACTGAGTAAAGGGTCTGAATACTTATGTAAATGTGATATTTCTTAAACCTGTTTTTGCTTTGTCATTATGGGGTATTGTGATGTCATTATGGGGTATTGTGATGTCATTATGGGGTATTGTGATGTCATTATGGGGTATTGTGTGTAGATTGATGAGGGGGGAAAAAAAACAGTTTAATCCATTTTAGAATAAGGCTGTAACGTAACAAAATGTGGGAAAAAGTCAAGGGGTCTGAATACTTTCAAAATGCCACTGAGTAGTAGACTACAGTTTGGAATATATAAATTAACAATGTAGACTTGTGAAATAATCCAAATATATTTTATATCATCCTAATGGAGGTGTAGATTACATCTCACATTACAGTTGTTCAAACTCGTAAATAAGGCTGCATGGGGATTTCTGTTAATGTGACTGTGCAGCCAATGGAAATGTCCGCTTTTAGGTACAGCATAATACCAGGAAGCACTAGACAGCTCTAACACGCCACCTCCGATACGGCCAAAACAACCCCTATGCGGATGTGGGCTGAAGCGGATTTGATTCTGATAGGGTCCTTAGTTTAATTTGATTTCAGCTTCCTTACTGCTCTAGAAGAACCAATCATGTTCAGTCTGAATGAGCACCGAACTTGTGCTTTTCTCTCAAATGTGATGGTAGGGGTTTTGATCATCAACGCCCCAGAGAAATCACACATTCAAAATGTATATGTGTGTGTATATATATATATATATGGAGAGAGAGAGAGACGAGAGAGGAGGCAGGGAGAGGAGAGAGAGGAGAGAGAGAGGAGAGAGGAGAGAGACGACAGAGACGAGAGAGAGAGGAGAGAGGAGAAAGGGAGAGGAGAGAGAGAGAGCAGAGAGGGAGGGGAGAGATTGAGATGAGAGACGAGAGAGAGGAGAGAGAGGAGAGAGGAGAGAGAGAGAGAGAGGAGAGAGAGAGAG
>NC_138307.1:38757500-38997500 GCF_965601325.2 Salmo salar | reverse complement strand
CCACCCCACCCCACTCCCCCTCGGGCTACTAACCCTCACACAGGACAATCTCTCTCTCTCTCTGAATAACAAAGACAGCTAGGGAGAGAGGAGAGCTGCGTCGCTCGGTGGGAGCTGCGTCGATCACACCTGATCTCTGTTATCACCCTGCCTGCTCCCCTTCATGATGTCTGGAGGCTGGTAACTCATCCCTGTCATGGCAGACTAGAGCGGGGGGGGGGGGGTTTACAGACTGTTTGGGTCTGCAACTTCATCAGGGGACCCCTCCCCCCCTCCCCCCTCAAAATCACAACGCAATTTGGACTTTAGACTGCGATTGTCACATTCTGACCAGTATGAGGGTTATTTTGTTAGTGTAGGCTGGTCAGGACGTGGCAGAGGGTATTTGGTTTATGTGGTTCGGGGTGTGTGTATTATGTAGAGGGTAGTTGATTTATGTAGTCCGGGGTTTTTGGTCACTGCTCTGTTAGTCTACGTTCTTTCTAGTTGGTTTGTTTCTATGTTTAGTTAATTGGGGTGTGGACTCTCAATTGAAGGCAGGTGTTGCCTTTGATTGAGAGTCCTATATATTAGGGTGTTTTTGTGTTTGTAATTTGTGGGAGGTTGTCACTTGAATTGCTGTCTTTTGCCGTCAAGTCTGTATTCGTCATCCATCGTTTTGTTTTGTTTGGAGAAGTGTTTTCATTAAAAAGGTAATTATGAGCACTCAACCCGCTGCGCCTTGGTCCATTCCTGACGACCGTCGTTACAGCGATTAAATATTGCATACAAGGAGTTTTACTATGACTACTGCAGTGCATGTACCTCTGTAATTGTCACGCCCTGATCTGAGAGAGCCGTTTTTCTCTGTTTAGTTAGGTCAGGGTGTGATAGGTGGGTGGGCATTCTATGGTTTCTATTTCTATGTTTTGGCCAGGTATGGTTTCCAATCAGAGGCAGCTGTCCATCGTTGTCTCTGATTGGGAACCATACTTAGGCAGCCCTTTTCACTCCTCCTCCTAGAGTTGTGGATCTTGTTTTTGTGTAGCTGCCTTTGACCAGCCCCCAGAACGTCACGTTTCTTTCTGTTTATCCTGTTTATTGTTTTTGTTCGGTTTCACTTCCAAATAGAGGATGTGGAATTACCGGCACGCTGCGCCTTGTCTTATTTATGACAGGGAAGTTCGAGGACAGTGATCGTGACAGTAACTCTATGTTGCCTGTTATAAACCTTAAATTATAGTACGTCTATGTTCAAATCAAAATTTTTAGGGAATACAAGAAGTAACGAGTTGAAAACTGGATAATTTATGGAGTGTTGTGGATCCCTGTGAGCCTCTCAGGCCCTGTCGTACATCTGAGGATAGACATTATTGGAGATGAATTATATCTCACTGTATCGTATTGCACCATCTGAACTTCTTCCACAGACCCCAAATTTATTCAATCTGTCGTTGCTAACAACATTTTGTATATTAAAAAAATATATATATAATAACAAATAAAAAATGTTTCTCGCCGCGGAACCCCAGGGACACCCAGAGACCCCCAGGATCCAGGGACAACCAGGGACACCCAGGATCCAGGGACACCCAGGGACCCCCAGGATCCAGGGACAACCAGGGACACCCAGGGACACCCAGGATCCAGGGACAACCAGGGACACCCAGGATCCAGGGACAACCAGGGACACCCAGGGACACCCAGGATCCAGGGACAACCAGGGACCCCCAGGATCCAGGGACAAACCAGGACACCCAGGGACCCCCAGGATCCAGGGACAACCAGGGACCCCCAGGGACACCCAGGATCCAGGGACAACCAGGGACCCCCAGGATCCAGGGACAACCAGGGACACCCAGGGACCCCCAGGGATCCAGGGACAACCAGGGACACACCAGGATCCAGGGACAACCAGGGACACCCAGGGACAACCAGGGACACCCAGGATCCAGGGACACCCAGGGACCCCCAGGATCCAGGGACAACCAGGGACACCCAGGATCCAGGGACACCCAGGGACCCCCAGGGACACCCAGGATCCAGGGACAACCAGGGACACCCAGGATCCAGGGACAACCAGGGACACCCAGGGGCTGCCAGGGACCCCCAGGGACACCCAGGGAATCGTAGCAGGAAGTCAGCTGACTACGACTATGTTGTTGGTGGGGTTCAAGTTGTGTGTCTGTGGGTGTCTCACTCGTTAGCCTACAGAAGAGCAAGCAGCTAAGGATAGTCTTCCTCTCCCTCCCCTCCATGGGGCCTGACGATCAAACGGCAGACTGCAGGACTGGCACAGAGGCATCTTCATGTCCCTTCAATTATTTAGAGACGAAGGACTGAGGAAGAAGAGGAAGTGTTGCTGTTGGAAGATCTTAGAGAAGCTCACCATCTGTCACTCTGACGCCGCATGACTGCCAGGCATCTCCTGAAACAGAGACTGAAGGAAGGAGAGCATTAGTTTCCTCAGCCTGCGATGGTTCCAGATGTGGGGGGGGGGACTAAACAGGAAGGAGAGCATTAGTTTCCTCAGCCTGCGATGGTTCCAGATGTGGGGGGGGAGACTAAACAGGAAGGAGAGCATTAGCTTCCTCAGCCTGCGATGGTTCCAGATGTGGGGGGGGGAACTAAACAGGAAGGAGAGCATTAGTTTCCTCAGCCTGCGATGGTTCCAGATGTGGGGGGGGGGGGAGACTAAACAGGAAGGAGAGCATTAGTTTCCTCAGCCTGCGATGGTTCCAGATGTGGGGGGGGGTGGGAGACTAAACAGGAAGGAGAGCATTAGTTTCCTCAGCCTGCGATGGTTCCAGATGTGGGGGGGGAGACGAAACAGGAAGGAGAGCATTAGTTTCCTCAGCCTGCGATGGTTCCAGATGTGGGGGGGGGGGGGACTAAACAGGAAGGAGAGCATTAGTTTCCTCAGCCTGCGATGGTTCCAGATGTGGGGGGGGGGGGACTAAACAGGAAGGAGAGCATTAGTTTCCTCAGCCTGCGATGGTTCCAGATGTGGGGGGGGGGGGGGGGACTAAACAGGAAGGAGAGCATTAGTTTCCTCAGCCTGCGATGGTTCCAGATGTGGGGGGGGGAGACTAAACAGGAAGGAGAGCATTAGTTTCCTCAGCCTGCGATGGTTCCAGATGTGGGGGGGGGGGACTAAACAGGAAGGAGAGCATTAGTTTCCTCAGCCTGCGATGGTTCCAGATGTGGGGGGGGGGGGGGGGGGAGACTAAACAGGAAGGAGAGCATTAGTTTCCTCAGCCTGCGATGGTTCCAGATGTGGGGGGGGGGGGGGAGACTAAACAGGAAGGAGAGCATTAGTTTCCTCAGCCTGCGATGGTTCCAGATGTGGGGGGGGGGGGGACTAAACAGGAAGGAGAGCATTAGTTTCCTCAGCCTGCGATGGTTCCAGATGTGGGGGGGGGGGGGGGGGACTAAACAGGAAGGAGAGCATTAGTTTCCTCAGCCTGCGATGGTTCCAGATGTGGGGGGGAGACACTAAACAGGAAGGAGAGCATTAGTTTCCTCAGCCTGCGATGGTTCCAGATGTGGGGGGGGAGACTAAACAGGAAGGAGAGCATTAGTTTCCTCAGCCTGCGATGGTTCCAGATGTGGGGGGGGGGGACTAAACAGGAAGGAGAGCATTAGTTTCCTCAGCCTGCGATGGTTCCAGATGTGGGGGGGGGGGGACTAAACAGGAAGGAGAGCATTAGTTTCCTCAGCCTGCGATGGTTCCAGATGTGGGGGGGGGACACTAAACAGGAAGGAGAGCATTAGTTTCCTCAGCCTGCGATGGTTCCAGATGTGGGGGGGGAGACTAAACAGGAAGGAGAGCATTAGTTTCCTCAGCCTGCGATGGTTCCAGATGTGGGGGGGGAGACTAAACAGGAAGGAGAGCATTAGTTTCCTCAGCCTGCGATGGTTCCAGATGTGGGGGGGGGGGGGACTAAACAGGAAGGAGAGCATTAGTTTCCTCAGCCTGCGATGGTTCCAGATGTGGGGGGGGAGACTAAACAGGAAGGAGAGCATTAGTTTCCTCAGCCTGCGATGGTTCCAGATGTGGGGGGGGGGGACTAAACAGGAAGGAGAGCATTAGTTTCCTCAGCCTGCGATGGTTCCAGATGTGGGGGGGAGACTAAACAGGAAGGAGAGCATTAGTTTCCTCAGCCTGCGATGGTTCCAGATGTGTGGGGGGGGGGGGGACTAAACAGGAAGGAGAGCATTAGTTTCCTCAGCCTGCGATGGTTCCAGATGTGGGGGGGGGGGGACTAAACAGGAAGGAGAGCATTAGTTTCCTCAGCATGCGATGGTTCCAGATGTGGGGGGGGGAACTAAACAGGAAGGAGAGCATTAGTTTCCTCAGCCTGCGATGGTTCCAGATGTGGGGGGGGGGAGACTAAACAGGAAGGAGAGCATTAGTTTCCTCAGCCTGCGATGGTTCCAGATGTGGGGGGGGGGGGGACTAAACAGGAAGGAGAGCATTAGTTTCCTCAGCCTGCGATGGTTCCAGATGTGGGGGGGGAGACTAAACAGGAAGGAGAGCATTAGTTTCCTCAGCCTGCGATGGTTCCAGATGTGTGGGGGGGGGACTAAACAGGAAGGAGAGCATTAGTTTCCTCAGCCTGCGATGGTTCCAGATGTGGGGGGGGGGGGGGGACTAAACAGGAAGGAGAGCATTAGTTTCCTCAGCCTGCGATGGTTCCAGATGTGGGGGGGGGGGGGGACTAAACAGGAAGGAGGGCATTAGTTTCCTCAGCCTGCGATGGTTCCAGATGTGGGGGGGGGAGACTAAACAGGAAGGAGGGCATTAGTTTCCTCAGCCTGCGATGGTTCCAGATGTGGGGGGGGGGACTAAACAGGAAGGAGAGCATTAGTTTCCTCAGCCTGCGATGGTTCCAGATGTGGGGGGGGGGGGGACTAAACAGGAAGGAGAGCATTAGTTTCCTCAGCCTGCGATGGTTCCAGATGTGGGGGGGAGACTAAACAGGAAGGAGAGCATTAGTTTCCTCAGCCTGCGATGGTTCCAGATGTGGGGGGGGGGGACTAAACAGGAAGGAGAGCATTAGTTTCCTCAGCCTGCGATGGTTCCAGATGTGGGGGGGAGACTAAACAGGAAGGAGAGCATTAGTTTCCTCAGCCTGCGATGGTTCCAGATGTGGGGGGGGGGGACTAAACAGGAAGGAGAGCATTAGTTTCCTCAGCCTGCGATGGTTCCAGATGTGGGGGGGGGGGGGGGGGGAGACTAAACAGGAAGGAGAGCATTAGTTTCCTCAGCCTGCGATGGTTCCAGATGTGGGGGGGGGGGGGGAGACTAAACAGGAAGGAGAGCATTAGTTTCCTCAGCCTGCGATGGTTCCAGATGTGGGGGGGGGGAGACTAAACAGGAAGGAGAGCATTAGTTTCCTCAGCCTGCGATGGTTCCAGATGTGGGGGGGGGGGGGGGGACTAAACAGGAAGGAGAGCATTAGTTTCCTCAGCCTGCGATGGTTCCAGATGTGGGGGGGGGGGGGGACTAAACAGGAAGGAGAGCATTAGTTTCCTCAGCCTGCGATGGTTCCAGATGTGGGGGGGGGACTAAACAGGAAGGAGAGCATTAGTTTCCTCAGCCTGCGATGGTTCCAGATGTGGGGGGGGGGGGGGGGAGACTAAACAGGAAGGAGAGCATTAGTTTCCTCAGCCTGCGATGGTTCCAGATGTGGGGGGGGGGGGACTAAACAGGAAGGAGGGCATTAGTTTCCTCAGCCTGCGATGGTTCCAGATGTGGGGGGGGGGGACTAAACAGGAAGGAGAGCATTAGTTTCCTCAGCCTGCGATGGTTCCAGATGTGGGGGGGGGGGGGAGACTAAACAGGAAGGAGAGCATTAGTTTCCTCAGCCTGCGATGGTTCCAGATGTGGGGGGGAGACTAAACAGGAAGGAGAGCATTAGTTTCCTCAGCCTGCGATGGTTCCAGATGTGGGGGGGGGGGGGGGAGACTAAACAGGAAGGAGAGCATTAGTTTCCTCAGCCTGCGATGGTTCCAGATGTGGGGGGGGGGGGACTAAACAGGAAGGAGAGCATTAGTTTCCTCAGCCTGCGATGGTTCCAGATGTGGGGGGGGGGGGACTAAACAGGAAGGAGAGCATTAGTTTCCTCAGCCTGCGATGGTTCCAGATGTGGGGGGGGGGACTAAACAGGAAGGAGAGCATTAGTTTCCTCAGCCTGCGATGGTTCCAGATGTGGGGGGGGGGACTAAACAGGAAGGAGAGCATTAGTTTCCTCAGCCTGCGATGGTTCCAGATGTGGGGGGGGGGGAGACTAAACAGGAAGGAGAGCATTAGTTTCCTCAGCCTGCGATGGTTCCAGATGTGGGGGGGGGGGAGGGGACTAAACAGGAAGGAGAGCATTAGTTTCCTCAGCCTGCGATGGTTCCAGATGTGGGGGGGGGGGGGGGACTAAACAGGAAGGAGAGCATTAGTTTCCTCAGCCTGCGATGGTTCCAGATGTGTGGGGGGGGGGGGGAGGGGGGGGGACTAAACAGGAAGGAGAGCATTAGTTTCCTCAGCCTGCGATGGTTCCAGATGTGGGGGGGGGGGGGGGGGAGACTAAACAGGAAGGAGAGCATTAGTTTCCTCAGCCTGCGATGGTTCCAGATGTGGGGGGGGGGGGACTAAACAGGAAGGAGAGCATTAGTTTCCTCAGCCTGCGATGGTTCCAGATGTGGGGGGGGGGGGAGGGGACTAAACAGGAAGGAGAGCATTAGTTTCCTCAGCCTGCGATGGTTCCAGATGTGGGGGGGGGGGGGAGGGGACTAAACAGGAAGGAGAGCATTAGTTTCCTCAGCCTGCGATGGTTCCAGATGTGGGGGGGGGGGGAGGGGACTAAACAGGAAGGAGAGCATTAGTTTCCTCAGCCTGCGATGGTTCCAGATGTGGGGGGGGGAGACTAAACAGGAAGGAGAGCATTAGTTTCCTCAGCCTGCGATGGTTCCAGATGTGGGGGGGGGGGAGGGGACTAAACAGGAAGGAGAGCATTAGTTTCCTCAGCCTGCGATGGTTCCAGATGTGGGGGGGGGGGGGAGGGGACTAAACAGGAAGGAGAGCATTAGTTTCCTCAGCCTGCGATGGTTCCAGATGTGGGAGGGGACTAAACAGGAAGGAGAGCATTAGTTTCCTCAGCCTGCGATGGTTCCAGATGTGGGGGGGGGGGGAGGGGACTAAACAGGAAGGAGAGCATTAGTTTCCTCAGCCTGCGATGGTTCCAGATGTGGGGGGAGACTAAACAGGAAGGAGAGCATTAGTTTCCTCAGCCTGCGATGGTTCCAGATGTGGGGGGGGGGGGGGGGGACTAAACAGGAAGGAGAGCATTAGTTTCCTCAGCCTGCGATGGTTCCAGATGTGGGGGGGAGACACTAAACAGGAAGGAGAGCATTAGTTTCCTCAGCCTGCGATGGTTCCAGATGTGGGGGGGAGACTAAACAGGAAGGAGAGCATTAGTTTCCTCAGCCTGCGATGGTTCCAGATGTGGGGGGAGACTAAACAGGAAGGAGAGCATTAGTTTCCTCAGCCTGACAGCCCATGGAGATATGGTAATTAGATGCTGACACACACGCAAAAAGAAAGAGAGAGAGAGGACAGAGAGAGAGAGGACAGAGAGAGGAGAGCGAGAGAGAGAGAGAGAGGACAGAGAGAGAGAGGAGAGAGAGAGAGAGAGGACAGAGAGAGAGGACAGAGAGAGGAGAGCGAGAGGAGAGCGAGAGAGAGAGAGAGAGGACAGAGAGAGAGGACAGAGAGAGAGAGGACAGAGAGAGAGGACACAGAGAGAGAGGACAGAGAGAGAGGACAGAGAGAGGAGAGCGAGAGGAGAGCGAGAGAGAGAGAGAGAGAGAGAGAGCCATTTGGGGTGCAACTCCTCTCTCAGCTGACTGATGGGGTATTATTGACTGATGGGGTATTATTGACTGACGGGGTATTGACTGATGGGGTATTATTGACTGACGGGGTATTATTGACTGACGGGGTATTATTGACTGACGGGGTATTATTGACTGATGGGGTATTATTGACTGATGGGGTATTATTGACTGATGGGGTATTATTGACTGACGGGGTATTATTGACTGACGGGGTATTATTGACTGATGGGGTATTATTGACTGACGGGGTATTGACTGACGGGGTATTATTGACTGATGGGGTATTATTGACTGACGGGGTATTGACTGACGGGGTATTATTGACTGATGGGGTATTATTGACTGACAGGGTATTGACTGATGGGGTATTTTTGACTGATGGGGTATTATTGACTGATGGGGTATTATTGACTGATGGGGTATTATTGACTGATGGGGTATTATTGACTGATGGGGTATTATTGACTGACGGGGTATTATTGACTGACGGGGTATTGACTGACGGGGTATTATTGACTGACGGGGTATTATTGACTGATGGGGTATTGACTGACGGGGTATTGACTGATGGGGTATTATTGACTGATGGGGTATTATTGACTGACGGGGTATTATTGACTGACGGGGTATTATTGACTGACGGGGTATTATTGACTGACAGGGTATTGACTGACGGGGTATTGACTGACGGGGTATTATTGACTGATGGGGTATTATTGACTGACGGGGTATTATTGACTGACGGGGTATTGACTGACGGGGTATTGACTGACGGGGTATTATTGACTGACGGGGTATTATTGACTGACGGGGTATTATTGACTGACGGGGTATTATTGACTGACGGGGTATTTTTGACTGACGGGGTATTTTTGACTGACGGGGTATTATTGACTGACGGGGTATTATTGACTGACGGGGTATTATTGACTGACGGGGTATTATTGACTGACGGGGTATTATTGACTGACGGGGTATTATTGACTGACGGGGTATTATTGACTGACGGGGTATTATTGACTGACGGGGTATTATTGACTGACGGGGTATTATTGACTGACGGGGTATTATTGACTGACGGGGTATTGACTGACGGGGTATTATTGACTGACGGGGTATTATTGACTGACGGGGTATTATTGACTGACAGGGTATTGACTGACGGGGTATTATTGACTGATGGGGTATTATTGACTGATGGGGTATTATTGACTGACGGGGTATTATTGACTGACAGGGTATTGACTGACGGGGTATTATTGACTGATGGGGTATTATTGACTGATGGGGTATTATTGACTGACGGGGTATTATTGACTGACGGGGTATTATTGACTGACGGGGTATTATTGACTGACGGGGTATTATTGACTGACGGGGTATTGACTGACGGGGTATTATTGACTGACGGGGTATTATTGACTGACGGGGTATTGACTGACGGGGTATTATTGACTGACGGGGTATTATTGACTGACGGGGTATTATTGACTGACGGGGTATTGACTGACGGGGTATTATTGACTGACGGGGTATTATTGACTGAGGGGGTATTATTGACTGACGGGGTATTATTGACTGACGGGGTATTATTGACTGACGGGGTATTATTGACTGACGGGGTATTATTGACTGACGGGGTATTATTGACTGACGGGGTATTATTGACTGATGGGGTATTATTGACTGACGGGGTATTATTGACTGACGGGGTATTATTGACTGATGGGGTATTATTGACTGACGGGGTATTGACTGACGGGGTATTATTGACTGACGGGGTATTATTGACTGACGGGGTATTATTGACTGACGGGGTATTGACTGACGGGGTATTATTGACTGACAGGGTATTGACTGACGGGGTATTATTGACTGATGGGGTATTATTGACTGATGGGGTATTATTGACTGATGGGGTATTATTGACTGACGGGGTATTATTGACTGACGGGGTATTGACTGACGGGGTATTGACTGACGGGGTATTGACTGATGGGGTATTATTGACTGACGGGGTATTATTGACTGACAGGGTATTGACTGATGGGGTATTATTGACTGATGGGGTATTATTGACTGATGGGGTATTATTGACTGACGGGGTATTATTGACTGACGGGGTATTATTGACTGACGGGGTATTATTGACTGACAGGGTATTGACTGACGGGGTATTGACTGACGGGGTATTGACTGATGGGGTATTATTGACTGATGGGGTATTATTGACTGACGGGGTATTATTGACTGATGGGGTATTATTGACTGATGGGGTATTATTGACTGACGGGGTATTATTGACTGACGGGGTATTGACTGACGGGGTATTGACTGATGGGGTATTATTGACTGACGGGGTATTATTGACTGACAGGGTATTGACTGATGGGGTATTATTGACTGATGGGGTATTATTGACTGATGGGGTATTATTGACTGACGGGGTATTATTGACTGACGGGGTATTATTGACTGACGGGGTATTATTGACTGACAGGGTATTGACTGACGGGGTATTGACTGACGGGGTATTGACTGATGGGGTATTATTGACTGATGGGGTATTATTGACTGACGGGGTATTATTGACTGAGAGGGTATTGACTGACGGGGTATTGACTGATGGGGTATTATTGACTGACGGGGTATTATTGACTGACAGGGTATTGACTGATGGGGTATTATTGACTGATGGGGTATTATTGACTGATGGGGTATTATTGACTGACGGGGTATTATTGACTGACGGGGTATTATTGACTGACGGGGTATTATTGACTGACAGGGTATTGACTGACGGGGTATTGACTGACGGGGTATTGACTGATGGGGTATTATTGACTGATGGGGTATTATTGACTGACGGGGTATTATTGACTGACAGGGTATTGACTGACGGGGTATTGACTGATGGGGTATTATTGACTGATGGGGTATTATTGACTGATGGGGTATTATTGACTGATGGGGTATTATTGACTGATGGCGTATTATTGACTGACGGGGTATTATTGACTGATGGGGTATTATTGACTGACGGGGTATTATTGACTGACAGGGTATTGACTGACGGGGTATTGACTGACGGGGTATTGACTGACGGGGTATTATTGACTGATGGGGTATTATTGACTGATGGGGTATTATTGACTGATGGGGTATTGACTGATGGGGTATTATTGACTGACAGGGTATTGACTGACGGGTTATTGACTGACGGGGTATTGACTGATGGGGTATTATTGACTGACAGGGTATTGACTGACGGGGTATTGACTGATGGGGTATTGACTGACTGAGGTCGATGAGATTTTTGGGGATGTCACCGATCTACTCTGGATAACTGAGGGGAGATGGATGAGGGGGGGGTAGGTTCTGGAGAGGCAAATGGATGGGGGGGGTAGCAAGAGGATTGACTGATGGGGTAGAGTACTGACTGGAGACAGGTACTGGAGAGGGGGGCTGGAAACGTGGGGGGGAGGGTTGGGATTGGAGAGAGCCTGAGGACTATTCCCCCTCCTTCTCTATCACAAGACAAATAACCTGTGAAATAATATGGCTTGAGAGACAACTGTGTCCGGCGGAGAGGAAATCCCATGACGGATTTCATTCAGAGGGAGGAAGAGATTTAGAATGGAAGCCAGAGGAGCACAATACTGTTGGGGGGTGTCCTCAATGACGCCCTACACCCTTGATGTGTGTCCTATATACAGCCCTACACTCTTGATGTGTCCTATATACAGCCCTACACCCTTGATGTGTCCTATATACAGCCCTACACCCTTGAAGTGTGTCCTATATACAGCCCTACACCCTTGAAGTGTGTCCTATATACAGCCCTACACCCTTGAAGTGTGTCCTATATACAGCCCTACACCCTTGATGTATGAGAAGAAACACCAAAGATAACCCAGATAGCACATTTGGTTCCTTGGACGTTGTGCAAATGTGTGTTTTTAACGCTTCACATTGGTTGTGGGAACAAAGCCGTATGTTTCCTGACCGGTGAAACTGAACATTTCTCCTGTTCTGGGAACGTACATTTATTTTGGTTCCAGGGAGGTTCTGAGAAGGTTTTAATCTGGTTGAATGTTTTCCAGGGAGGTTCTGAGAAGGTTTTAATCTGGTTGAATGTTTTCCAGGGAGGTTCTGAGAAGGTTTTAATCTGGTTGAAGGTTTTCCAGGGAGGTTCTGAGAAGGTTTTAATCTGGTTGAATGTTTTCCAGGGAGGTTCTGAGAAGGTTTTAATCTGGTTGAATGTTTTCCAGGGAGGTTCTGAGAAGGTTTTAATCTGGTTGAATGTTTTCCAGGGAGGTTCTGAGAAGGTTTTAATCTGGTTGAATGTTTTCCAGGGAGGTTCTGAGAAGGTTTTAATCTGGTTGAATGTTTTCCAGGGAGGTTCTGAGAAGGTTTTAATCTGGTTGAATGTTTTCCAGGGAGGTTCTGAGAAGGTTTTAATCTGGTTGAATGTTTTCCAGGGAGGTTCTGAGAAGGTTTTAATCTGGTTTAATGTTTTCCAGGGAGGTTCTGAGAAGGTTTTAATCTGGTTGAATGTTTTCCAGGGAGGTTCTGAGAAGGTTTTAATCTGGTTGAATGTTTTCCAGGGAGGTTCTGAGAAGGTTTTAATCTGGTTGAAGGTTTTCCAGGGAGGTTCTGAGAAGGTTTTAATCTGGTTGAATGTTTTCCAGGGAGGTTCTGAGAAGGTTTTAATCTGGTTAAATGTTTTCCAGGGAGGTTCTGAGAAGGTTTCAATAAGGCATTTAACAACCCTGCTATCTTATTTTGAGTCAACTGTTTTTTAACTCCAATCACAGATAGGAAATTAATTTCCATGTGTCCTTCGGCATTAAATCATTCAAACACATTTTTATTTTATTTATTTAACCAGGCAAGTCAGTTAAGAATACATTCTTATTTACAATGACGGCCTAGGAACAGTGGGTTAACTGCCTTGTTGAGGGGCAGAACGACAGATTTTTACCTTGTCAGCTCAGGGGATTCGATCCAGCAACCTTTCGGTTACTGACCCAACGCTCTAACCACTAGAATTCCCACCTATGATATTCTGTTCTCTATCTATTGAATGAGCCCACCGCGCCTCGGGTTTGGAGCAAGCATGCCCTGTTCTTTCACACATACAACGCTGTTCATGCGAGTCTGTTCAATCAGAAGCCCATTTCAAAGGAAACAAAAACACTCATTAAGATCAGGTGTGGCCAATTAGTGGGCGTGGGCAACACACCTGAACACGCTTAACCAGGTAGAGGATAGAGAGAGTTTTGTTGTTGACACTGAGAATGTGTATGTTTTTAAATAACTCTTTTAGAACGTTGTCTGAACATCACTCAAGTTTTCTTGTGTTTTTTTTATTTTTATGGAACGTTTTTTTTAACGTTCTCGGAACAATTTGAGAACATGATTTAAATAGAACCACGTAGGAAACGTTACGCTGAAGGACTGAAATTCTCACAGAAGAACGTTGTTTCTTAACGTTCTCGGAACAATTTGAGAACATGACTTAAATAGAACCACGTAGGAAACGTTACGCTGAAGGACTGAAATTCTCACAGAAGAACGTTGTTTTTTAACGTTCTCTGAACTATTTGAAAAACATTCCCAAAAAATGTGCTGAGGCATGTTCCAAACCCAAGTAACTATCCTGGGCCATTCCTAGAAAGTTGTAGAAAGGTTGTATACAACAACAACAACAACAACAAAAACTAAGGACAACCACGCTCTCACCAACATATGGTTCTCAGAACGTTACGTGCTAGCTGGGAATACAGTGAGACAGCCCTGGTTGGTGGCGGGGGAGAATACAGCGAGAGAGAGAGAGAGAGAGAGAGAGAGAGAGAGAGTGCATTCTGTGGACAACAAGCAATTGGTAACTAAAGGAAAATACCTTGACAGAGGCTTCAAACCTCCACAACTGTCAAACGCCAAGCGTCTGTGACACCACTTTCAATTACCCATGATCCACCACCAGAGAGGCGGCCGTCTCCTCCTAAGTCCCTCACTCTCACCCTGGAGACTGACGAAGAGAAACGAACAGAGAAATAGAGAATAGGATGAGTGAAAATCTGTCTCTGTCCCAAATGGAACCCCTTCTATGTAGTGCACTGCCTTTGACCAGAGCCCTTATGGTCTCAGCTCTAAAGTAGTGCACTATATAGGGTGCCATTTGGAATGAATGCTTCGTTTCTGCCTGCTCTCTTTTGAGTATTCAAAGCTGTATGGGCATAGAGGGCCCAATTCAGACTAAGGAAAAGTATACCTTTCCTACGTATTTTTTTTTATTTAAGCACTTCTCAGTATTTGGTATTCAGACTTACCTTGCGCAGGTGCTCAACGAGCTCTGAATACAGCACTGAATACATTTCATTCAACCGCTGAAAACCCTCCCACTTGCTAGCCAACACATTTCCTCTTGGAGTTTTTTTCTCATTCAAAATGGGGTTTTAAAGTACATTTATCTAAAGCCATCCCTTTAAATATGAGATACCTTTAATTATTATTTACTCCAGACTCAATAGGATACACTTGAGTATTTAAACATTAAGGACATCAGCTCTTTCCATGACATAGACTGACCAGGTGAATCATTACATCAGCTCTTTCCAATGACATAGACCGACCAGGTGAATCATTACATCAGGTCTTTCCTTGACATAGACTGATCAGGTGAATCATTTCATCAGCTCTTTCCAATGACATAGACTGACCAGGTGAATCATTACATCAGCTCTTTCCATGACATAGACTGACCAGGTGAATCATTACATCAGGTCTTTCCTTGACATAGACTGATCAGGTGAATCATTTCATCAGCTCTTTCCTTGACATAGACTGATCAGGTGAATCATTTCATCAGCTCTTTCCTTGACATAGACTGACCAGGTGATTCATTACATCAGGTCTTTCCTTGACATAGACCGACCAGGTGAATCATTACATCAGGTCTTTCCTTGACATAGACTGACCAGGTGACATAGACCAGACCGAAACGGAGTAAAATCCAATGTGTCCCTTTGCCCGAAGGCAGCTGTCTGTGCTGAGACATTCAGACGACGCTGTCTGAGGTCTGGTGTCCTTCAGGGACGAGAGACACGCTGAGAGCAAACTGACGGATATGAACATAGACAGGGTCGCTGTCCCAAATGGCATCCTATTCCCTGTTTAGGGCACTACTTTCAACCAGAGTACTAGGGAATAGAGGGCCATTCACTTCAGCCATTAGGACATTCCGCCCGCCCGCCCGCCCGCCCGTCCGCCCGTCCGTCCGCCCGTCTGTCTGTCTGCTTGTCTGTCTGCCAAGGACTCCTCCCAATTCCTCAGATGGGCTGGATCTGGCCTCTCTTACTGCTGATCCAACCCTACTGCTGATCCAATCCTACAGCTGATCCAATCCTACTGCTGATCCAACCCTACTGCTGATCCAACCCTACTGCTGATCCAACCTTACTGCTGATCCAATCCTACAGCTGATCCGCTCCAACTGCTAATCCAACCCTACTGCTGATCCAACCCTACTGCTGATCCAACCCTACTGCTGATCCAACCCTACTGCTGATCCAACCTTACTGCTAATCCAATCCTACAGCTGATCCGCTCCAACTGCTAATCCAACCCTACTGCTGATCCAACCCTACTGCTGATCCAACCTTACTGCTGATCCAATCCTACAGCTGATCCGCTCCAACTGCTAATCCAACCCTACTGCTGATCCAACCTTACTGCTGATCCAATCCTACAGCTGATCCGCTCCAACTGCTAATCCAACCCTACTGCTGATCCAACCCTACTGCTGATCCAACCCTACTGCTGATCCAACCCTACTGCTGATCCAACCTTACTGCTGATCCAATCCTACAGCTGATCCGCTCCAACTACTAATCCGCTCCAACTGCTAATCCAACCCTACTGCTGATCCAACCCTACTGCTGATCCAACCCTACTGCTGATCCAACCTTACTGCTGATCCAATCCTACTGCTGATCCAACCCTACTGCTGATCCAGCTCTACTGCTGGTCCAATCCTTTATTAAATGAGTTTTGACAGGTGAGTTTAAGGATGGACTCTCTCTCTCTTCCTGTTTAAACATTGTAACCATCCTGTCACCTCTCTGTAAGGATGGACTCTCTCTCACTTCCTGTTTAAACATTGTAACCATCCTGCCACCTCTCTGCCCGACTCCCTCATGTTTCTCCGTTAATCTTCAGCATCACCTTCAAGACGCTGTTAACGATGCAGCACCATTGTGGCGGACATTGCAACAGGCCGGGGTTTTGCAATCAATATTCGCTTGACTCCGTGCTGATCACATTGGGATACAGAACATGGAATTTTATGAAAAACGCTGAAAATGATGTGGCTAAAATGTGAAACATGGTTTCTACTCCCCTCGGAAACGTAAAGAGGTAAATATCTAAACATACATCCCGAGGCCGAGGAGAGACTACATGATGTCACTAATTATGATGTCAGTAATCATGATGTCACTAATTATGATGTCAGTAATCATGATGTCACTAATTATGATGATGTCACTAATTATGATGTCACTAATTATGTCAGTAATTATGTCACTAATTATGATGTCGATAATATTGATGTCAGTAATTATGTCAGTAATTATATTAGTAATATCGCTGTCACTAATTATGATGTCCGTAATTATGATGTCAGTAATCATGTCAGTAATTATGTCAGTAATATTGATGTCACTAATTATGTCAGTAATTATGTCGATAATATTGATGTCAGTAATTATATCAGTAATATTGATGTCAGTAATTATGTTGATAATAATGTAATTACGTCAGTAATTATGATGTCAGTAATCATTGTCAGTAATTATGATGTTGATAATTATGTCAGTAATTACGTCAGTAATTATGTCGGTAATTATGTCAGTAATTATGATGTCAGTAATCATGATGTTGATAATTATGTCAGTAATTACGTCAGTAATTATGTCGGTAATTATGTCAGTAATTATGATGTCAGTAATCATGATGTTGATAATTATGTCAGTAATTACGTCAGTAATTATGTCGGTAATTACGTCGGTAATGATGTCGGTAATTACGTCGGTAATGATGTCGGTAATTACGTCGGTAATTACGTCGGTAATTATGTCGGTAACTGTGTGATTACTGTGCCAAGGTGATGCAGCTACTGCCAGATGATTCTGTCAGGAAGTCGTCCGTGTGTCAGAGCGGTGCGAGCTAGATCTCTCTGGGTCTAGTGAAGGTCATTAGCGAAACAGCCCTGGACGATCCTCTGAGTTGTGTTCAGGAGAGAAACTCATTTCTCTCTCCACTAAAGGTTAGGTCACAGACCAGATACCGTTATAAAAATAACTTTAAGGAAGCTGCTCATTAATCAGGTAGGATACGTGCCAAATGGCATCCTATTCCCTATATAGTGCACTACTTTAGACCAAATGGAACACTATTCCCTATATAGTGCACTACTTTAGACCAAATGGAACCCTATTCCCTACATAGAGCACTACTTTAGACCAAATGGAACCCTATTCCCTACATAGAGCACTACTTTAGACCAAATGGAACCCTATTCCCTACATAGAGCACTACTTTAGACCAAATGGAACACTATTCCCTATATAGTGCACTACTTTAGACCAAATGGAACCCTATTCCCTACATAGTGCACTACTTTAGACCAAATGGAACCCTATTCCCTATATCGTGCACTACTTTAGACCAAATGGAACACTATTCCCTACATAGAGCACTACTTTAGACCAAATGGAACACTATTCCCTATATAGTGCACTACTTTAGACCAAATGGAACCGTATTCCCTATATAGTGCACTACTTTAGACCAAATGGAACCCTATTCCCTATATAGTGCACTACTTTAGACCAGGGCCCTATAGAACCCTATTCCCTATATAGTGCACTACTTTAGACCAAATGGAACCCTATTCCCTATATAGTGCTGTTAATAAGGCCACCCTGTCCTGGTTTAAATTAATACAGGAAGTATCCTCCTGACATTCCCTCAATGATTGGATGATCTCTGGTCTCCAAAGAGCAGATCCCCATTCGTTCTCTAAGTTAACCGACCTCACAAACACCTTGACCCAGTTACCTCTATACTCCATTTATCTAAGTTAACCAACCTCACAAACAGCTAGCTAGCCCCAGTTAGATAATGCTCTGTGACATTACGTTAGCTAGCTATCCCCAGTTAGATAATGCTCTGTGACATTACGTTAGCTAGCTATCCCCAGTTAGATAATGCTCTGTGACATTACGTTAGCTAGCTAGCCCCAGTTAGATAATGCTCTGTGACATTACGTTAGCTAGCTATCCCCAGTTAGATAATGCTCTGTGACATTACGTTAGCTAGCTATCCCCAGTTAGATAATGCTCTGTGACATTACGTTAGCTAGCTATCCCCAGTTAGATAATGCTTTGTGACATTACGTTAGCTAGCTATCCCCAGTTAGATAATGCTCTGTGACATTACGTTAGCTAGCTATCCCCAGTTAGATAATGCTCTGTGACATTACGTTAGCTAGCTATCCCCAGTTAGATAATGCTCTGTGACATTACGTTAGCTAGCTATCCCCAGTTAGATAATGCTCTGTGACATTACGTTAGCTAGCTATCCCCAGTTAGATAATGCTCTGTGACATTACGTTAGCTAGCTATCCCCAGTTAGATAATGCTCTGTGACATTACGTTAGCTAGCTGTCCCCAGTTAGATAATGTGTTTTCAGTTTATTGTATCTACATGCTTGTTGCTCAAGACAGCGGCAGCGTGTGCAGCTGTGGTCATTCGGTTTTTGACGTGCAAAAGTGAAATAGGATCGTGCAAAGATCGCTTTATATATATATATATTGTAATGAAACAGGGAGCAGGTCTCGAACCCTCGACCTTCAAGCCCGAAGTCCGGCGCGCTATCGACTGTGCCGCAAAAGCATGATCGTCCGGCAGAGTCGATTTACGCGCTTATAAATATATATATATATTTTAACGACCCTGGGTTTATAAGCGCGTAAATATATATATATATATATTCTCAAAAGAAACTACAGGTAGTGGAAACTTGGCATTATATTTCTGTTGTGCTGCTTTGTTGACAACTCAAACCACCACAAGTCTTGTTGTGGGTATGCAGCCAATCAGCAGCCGCCACGGCTTCTTCCTATCATAACTGCTATGGGTATTCAGCCAATCAGCACCCGCCACGGCTTCTTCCAATCATAACTGCTGTGGGTATTCAGCCAATCAGCAGCCGCCACTCCTTCTTCCTATCATAACTGCTGTGGGTATTCAGCCAATCAGCAGCCGCCACTCCTTCTTCCTATCATAACTGCTGTGGGTATTCAGCCAATCAGCAGCCGCCACTCCTTCTTCCTATCATAACTGCTGTGGGTATTCAGCCAATCAGCAGCCGCCACTCCTTCTTCCCATCATAACTGCTGTGGGTATTCAGCCAATCAGCAGCTGCCCCTCCTTCTTCCTATCATAACTGCTGTGGGTATTCAGAGATCATTGTGATTATTTGTTATTTTATTTCACCTTTATTTAAGAGTTCAGTGAGTCTTATTGATGCCAGATAGGAACATGGGATAAGAGCATGTGAAACAAAGTGTGCATCCTAAATAGCACCCTATTCCCTATATATAGTGCACTACTTTAGACCAGGGCCCTATAGAACCCTATTCCCTATATATAGTGCACTACTTTAGACCAGGGCCCTATAGAACCCTATTCCCTATATAGTGCACTACTTGTGTGTGCTATATAGAGTGCCATTTGGAACACAGCCCTAGAGAGTTAGCTCGTTAGCAGTAGCCGTCATATGAAAACATGTTGCATTGTGGAATCCTTGAAGACCAGCCTCTGTGTCTGACATGCTCAGTCAGTGAGTCCTCTTGACGCATGACAGGAAGTCAGCGAGTCAATCAACCAGTCAGTGAGTCCTCTTGACGCATGACAGGAAGTCAGCGAGTCAATCAACCAGTCAGTGAGTCCTCTTGACGCATGACAGGAAGTCAGCGAGTCAATCAACCAGTCAGTGAGTCCTCTTGACGCATGACAGGAAGTCAGCGAGTCAATCAACCAGTCAGTGAGTCCTCTTGACGCATGACAGGAAGTCAGCGAGTCAATCAACCAGTCAGTGAGTCCTCTTGACGCATGACAGGAAGTCAGCGAGTCAATCAACCAGTCAGTGAGTCCTCCTGACGCATGACAGGAAGTCAGCGAGTCAATCAACCAGTCAGTGAGTCCTCTTGACGCATGACAGGAAGTCAGCGAGTCAATCAACCAGTCAGTGAATCCTCTTGATGCGCGACAGGAAGTCAGCGAGTCAATCAACCAGTCAGTGAATCCTCTTGATGCGCGACAGGAAGTCAGCGAGTCAATCAACCAACCAACCAATCAGTGAATCCTCTTGATGCGCGACAGGAACATGGGTCCCCAGGTCCGACCCTGCTGTGGAACCACAAGGAGGCCTAACGAGGGGGTGTGGCCTAACGGGGTGAAGGTAAAGTGTTCCTGAAGTGGGAGGGCTAGCTCCTCCTCCAGGTCTTGAAGCTCCACCCCTGGACAGGTGTTTAGGACCGCCTCCACCACTTCCTGGTTCTCAGAGCGGGACAGCGTGCAGGTGGAGTAGACGACCACGCCCCCTGGACGCACCGCAGCCAGCGCAGACCTGGGGAACAGACAGGATGTGATGAGACAGGATGTGATGAGACAGGATGTGATGAGACAGATCAGTAGCAGCTGGAGGAGAGGGCTGTGGATTGATTTTTCAGGTGAAAGGTCAACATAAGCCTGGCCCAGGACTTATTTACACCTCCGGCCTCAGAAGTAGGAACACAAAACTCTGGTGTAAAACCCCACAGTGGAAAAGGGACAATGTAGGCCAGGTGTGTCTGTACGTTAGGCCAGGTGTGTCTGTGCGTTAGGCCAGGTGTGTCTGTACGTTAGGCCAGGTGTGTCTGTGCGTTAGGCCAGGTGTGTCTGTGCGTGGGCCAGGTGTGTCTGTACGTTAGGCCAGGTGTATCTGTACGTTAGGCCAGGTGTGTCTGTACGTTAGGCCAGGTGTGTCTGTACGTTAGGCCAGGTGTGTCTGTACGTTAGGCCAGGTGTATCTGTACGTTAGGCCAGGTGTGTCTGTGCGTTAGGCCAGGTGTGTCTGTACGTTAGGCCAGGTGTGTCTGTACGTTAGGCCAGGTGTGTCTGTGCGTTAGGCCAGGTGTGTCTGTGCGTTAGGCCAGGTGTGTCTGTGCATTAGGCCAGGTGTGTCTGTGCGTTAGGCCAGGTGTGTCTGTGCGTTAGGCCAGGTGTGTCTGTGCGTTAGGCCAGGTGTGTCTGTACGTTAGGCCAGGTGTGTCTGTGCGTGGGCCAGGTGTATCTGTACGTGGGCCAGGTGTCTCTGTGCGTTAGGCCAGGTGTGTCTGTGCGTTAGGCCAGGTGTGTCTGTGCGTTAGGCCAGGTGTGTCTGTGCGTTAGGCCAGGTATGTCTGTGAGTTAGGCCAGGTGTGTCTGTGAGTTAGGCCAGGTGTGTCTGTGCGTTAGGCCAGGTGTGTCTGTGCGTTAGGCCAGGTGTGTCTGTGCGTTAGGCCAGGTATGTCTGTGCGTTAGGCCAGGTATGTCTGTGCGTTAGGCCAGGTATGTCTGTGCGTTAGGCCAGGTATGTCTGTACGTTAGGCCAGGTGTGTCTGTGCGTTAGGCCAGGTGTGTCTGTGCGTTAGGCCAGGTGTGTCTGTGCGTTAGGCCAGGTGTGTCTGTGCGTTAGGCCAGGTATGTCTGTGCGTTAGGCCAGGTATGTCTGTGCGTTAGGCCAGGTGTGTCTGTGCGTTAGGCCAGGTGTGTCTGTACGTTAGGCCAGGTGTGTCTGTGCGTTAGGCCAGGTGTGTCTGTGCGTTAGGCCAGGTGTGTCTGTGCGTTAGGCCAGGTGTGTCTGTGCGTTAGGCCAGGTGTGTCTGTGCGTTAGGCCAGGTATGTCTGTGCGTTAGGCCAGGTATGTCTGTACGTTAGGCCAGGTGTGTCTGTACGTTAGGCCAGGTGTGTCTGTACGTTAGGCCAGGTGTGTCTGTGCGTTAGGCCAGGTGTGTCTGTGCGTTAGGCCAGGTATGTCTGTGCGTTAGGCCAGGTATGTCTGTACGTTAGGCCAGGTGTGTCTGTGCGTTAGGCCAGGTATGTCTGTACGTTAGGCCAGGTGTGTCTGTGCGTTAGGCCAGGTATGTCTGTACGTTAGGCCAGGTGTGTCTGTGCGTTAGGCCAGGTATGTCTGTACGTTAGGCCAGGTGTGTCTGTGCGTTAGGCCAGGTGTGTCTGTGCGTTAGGCCAGGTGTGTCTGTGCGTTAGGCCAGGTGTGTCTGTGCGTTAGGCCAGGTGTGTCTGTGCGTTAGGCCAGGTGTGTCTGTGCGTTAGGCCAGGTGTGTCTGTACGTTAGGCCAGGTGTGTCTGTGCGTTAGGCCAGGTGTGTCTGTACGTTAGGCCAGGTGTGTCTGTGCGTTAGGCCAGGTGTGTCTGTGCGTTAGGCCAGGTGTGTCTGTGCGTTAGGCCAGGTGTCTCTGTGCGTTAGGCCAGGTGTATCTGTACGTGGGCCAGGTGTGTCTGTACGTGGGCCAGGTGTGTCTGTGCGTTAGGCCAGGTGTGTCTGTGCGTTAGGCCAGGTGTGTCTGTGCGTTAGGCCAGGTGTCTCTGTGCGTTAGGCCAGGTGTCTCTGTGCGTTAGGCCAGGTGTATCTGTACGTGGGCCAGGTGTGTCTGTACGTGGGCCAGGTGTGTCTGTACGTGGGCCAGGTGTATCTGTGCGTTAGGCCAGGTGTGTCTGTGCGTTAGGCCAGGTGTCTCTGTGCGTTAGGCCAGGTGTATCTGTACGTGGGCCAGGTGTGTCTGTACGTGGGCCAGGTGTATCTGTACGTGGGCCAGGTGTGTCTGTACGTGGGCCAGGTGTGTCTGTACGTGGGCCAGGTGTGTCTGTATATTGCCGAGCTGGTTTGGTAATGGAATATTACAGCATGAATTCATACCTGAGCAGCTGTGTCTGTAGTGTGGGCAGCCTGGCCCTGTCCCTCAGCCTCACAGCTCCTTCCTGATCCCCTCCTGTTCCACAGGAGAACAGCCAGCTGCGATCATTAGAACAAGGAGCATCCAGCAGCACCTGGGAGGGAGGGAGGAGGAGAGAGAGGAGAGGGAGAGAGGGGGAGAGGGAGGAGGAGAGAGAGAGAGACAGAGAGAAGATGGAGGAGGAGAGAGAGAGAGAGAAGAGGGACAGAGATAAATGGTGAGAGAACTATTCAAATGACTAGTATTCTAATTCAATGAAGAACACTAATGACACAACACAGGAAAGATCCCCAGTCTCATGGTCTCTAGTCCCTCCATCCATCCAGCCCTTTCCTGTTTCAAGAGCAGAGAGGAGAGGAGAGGACAGAGAGGAGAGGACAGAGAGGAGAGGACAGAGAGGAGAGGACAGAGAGGAGAGGACAGAGAGGAGAGGACAGAGAGGAGAGGAGAGGACAGAGAGGAGACGACAGAGAGGAGACGACAGAGAGGAGACGACAGAGAGGAGACGACAAAGAGGAGACGACAAAGAGGAGACGACAGAGAGGAGACGACAGAGAGGAGAGAACAGAGGAGAGGAGAGAACAGAGGAGAGGAGAGAACAGAGGAGAGGACAGAGAGGAGAGGACAGAGAGGAGAGAACAGAGAGGAGAGGACAGAGAGGAGAATAGAGAGGAGAGGACAGAGAGGAGAGGACAGAGAGGAGAGGACAGAGAGGAGAGGACAAGAGGAGAGGACAGAGAGGAGAATAGAGAGGAGAAGACAGAGAGGAGAATAGAGAGGAGAGAGGAGAACAGAGAGGAGAGAGGAGAACAGAGAGGAGACAACAGAGAAGAGACAACAGAGAGGAGACAACAGAGAAGAGGAGAGAACAGAGGAGAGGAGAGAACAGAGGAGAGGAGAGAACAGAGGAGAGGAGAGAGGAGAACAGAGGAGAGGAGAGAGGAGAACAGAGGAGAGAACAGAGGAGAGAACAGAGAGGAGAGGAGAGAACAGAGGAGAGGAGAGAACAGAGAGGAGAGGAGAGAACAGAGAGGAGAGGAGAGAACAGAGAGGAGAGGAGAGAACAGAGAGGAGAGGAGAGAACAGAGCAGAGAGGAGAGAACAGAGAGGAGAGAACAGAGCAGAGAGGAGAGAACAGAGAGGAGAGGAGAGAACAGAGAGGAGAGGAGAGAACAGAGGAGAGGAGAGAACAGAGAGGAGAATAGAGAGGAGACAACAGAGAGGAGAGGAGAGAGGAGAACAGAGGAGAGAACAGAGAGAACAGAGGAGAGAACAGAGCAGAGAGGAGAGGAGAGAGGACAGAGAGGAGAATAGAGAGGAGACAACAGAGAGGAGAGGAGAGAGGAGAACAGAGGAGAGAGAGGATGAGTGTAATTTAGAGTCTCTGTGTGATGCTAAGTGACGTGTGAAGCTAGCTGCTGAGGGGGGATGAGATAGGATGGGTTTTCCTCCGGCGGGTAGAGACGTGGGCTCCTCTCCTTCACGGGGCCTCTCCAGTCAGGGAGACGGCGCTAATGAGTGCCACAGAGGAGAACAAGAGCTAATCCTATAGCCCTCTGTGGGAGAGGAGATTAGAGAGAGAGGCAGGGCGGGGCGAGAGGAAGAGGCAGGGGGAGAGAGGAAGAGAGGCAGGGGGAGAGAGGAAGAGAAGCAGGAGAGAGAGGAAGAGAAGCAGGGGGAGAGAGGAAGAGAAGCAGGGGGAGAGAGGAAGAGAAGCAGGGGGAGAGAGGAAGAGAAGCAGGGGGAGAGAGGAAGAGAAGCAGGGGGAGAGAGGAAGAGAAGCAGGGGGAGAGAGGAAGAGAAGCAGGGGGTGAGAGGAAGAGAGGCGGGGAGAGAGGAAGAGAAGCAGGGGGAGAGGAAGAGGCAGGGGGAGAGAGGAAGAGAAGCAGGGGGAGAGGAAGAGAAGCAGGGGGAGAGAGGAAGAGAGGCGGGGAGAGAGGAAGAGAAGCAGGGGGAGAGAGGAAGAGAAGCAGGGGGAGAGAGGAAGAGAAGCAGGACGAGAGAGGAAGAGAGGCAGGGGGAGAGAGGAAGAGAAGCAGGGGGAGAGGAAGAGAAGCAGGGGAGAGAGGAAGAGAAGCAGGGGGAGAGAGGAGGAGAAGCAGGGGGAGAGAGGAAGAGAGGCAGGGGGAGAGAGGAGGAGAAGCAGGGGGAGAGGAAGAGAAGCAGGGGAGAGAGGAAGAGGCAGGGGGAGAGAGGAAGAGAAGCAGGGGGAGAGAGGAAGAGAAGCAGGGGGAGAGAGGAAGAGAAGCAGGGGGAGAGAGGAAGAGAAGCAGGGGGAGGGAGGAAGAGAGGCAGGGGGAGAGGAAGAGAAGCAGGGGGAGAGAGGAAGAGAAGCAGGGGGAGAGGAAGAGAAGCAGGAGAGAGAGGAAGAGAAGCAGGGGGAGAGAGGAAGAGAAGCAGGGTGAGAGGAAGAGAGGCGGGGGGAGAGAGGAAGAGAAGCAGGGGGAGAGAGGAAGAGAAGCAGGGGGAGAGGAAGAGAAGCAGGGGGAGAGAGGAAGAGAAGCAGGGGAGAGAGGAAGAGAAGCAGGAGAGAGAGGAAGAGAAGCAGGGGGAGAGAGGAAGAGAAGCAGGGTGAGAGGAAGAGAAGCAGGGGGAGAGAGGAAGAGAAGCAGGGGGAGAGAGAGGAAGAGAAGCAGGGGGAGAGAGGAAGAGAAGCAGGGGGAGAGAGGAAGAGAAGCAGGGGGAGAGAGGAAGAGAAGCAGGGGGAGAGAGGAAGAGAAGCAGGGGGAGAGAGGAAGAGAAGCAGGGGGAGAGAGGAAGAGAAGCAGGGGGAGAGAGGAAGAGAAGCAGGGGGAGAGAGGAAGAGAAGCAGGGGGAGAGGAAGAGCACACAAAGAATTATACCTCGACATAAACATCAACCAGGAAGCTTCCACAAGGGGGAGGCAGGTAGCCTAGTGGTTAGAGTGTAGAGGGGGTAGGTAGCCTAGTGGTTAGAGTGTAGAGGAGGCAGGTAGCCTAGTGGTTAGAGTGTAGAGGCGGTAGGTAGCCTAGTGGTTAGAGTGTAGAGGCGGCAGGTAGCCTAGTGGTTAGAGTGTAGAGGCAGGTAGCCTAGTGGTTAGAGTGTAGAGGGGGTAGGTAGCCTAGTGGTTAGAGTGTAGAGGGGGTAGGTAGCCTAGTGGTTAGAGTGTAGAGGCAGGTAGCCTAGTGGTTAGAGTGTAGAGGCAGGTAGCCTAGTGGTTAGAGTGGAGAGGAGGCAGGTAGCCTAGTGGTTAGAGTGTAGAGGAGGCAGGTAGCCTAGTGGTTAGAGTGTAGAGGAGGCAGGTAGCCTAGTGGTTAGAGGGTAGAGGAGGCAGGTAGCCTAGTGGTTAGAGTGTAGAGGAGGCAGGTAGCCTAGTGGTTAGAGTGTAGAGGAGGCAGGTAGCCTAGTGGTTAGAGTGTAGAGGAGGCAGGTAGTCTAGTGGTTAGAGTGTAGAGGGGGTAGGTAGCCTAGTGGTTAGAGTGTAGAGGAGGCAGGTAGCCTAGTGGTTAGAGTGTAGAGGCGGTAGGTAGCCTAGTGGTTAGAGTGTAGAGGCGGCAGGTAGCCTAGTGGTTAGAGTGTAGAGGAGGCAGGTAGCCTAGTGGTTAGAGTGTAGAGGAGGCAGGTAGCCTAGTGGTTAGAGTGTAGAGGCAGGTAGCCTAGTGGTTAGAGTGTAGAGGAGGCAGGTATCCTAGTGGTTAGAGTGTAGAGGAGGCAGGTAGCCTAGTGGTTAGAGTGTAGAGGAGGCAGGTAGCCTAGTGGTTAGAGTGTAGAGGCGGCAGGTAGCCTAGTGGTTAGAGTGTAGAGGAGGCAGGTAGCCTAGTGGTTAGAGTGTAGAGGAGGCAGGTAGCCTAGTGGTTAGAGTGTAGAGGCAGGTAGCCTAGTGGTTAGAGTGTAGAGGAGGCAGGTAGCCTAGTGGTTAGAGTGTAGAGGAGGCAGGTAGCCTAGTGGTTAGAGTGTAGAGGAGGCAGGTAGCCTAGTGGTTAGAGTGTAGAGGCAGGTAGCCTAGTGGTTAGAGTGTAGAGGCAGGTAGCCTAGTGGTTAGAGTGTAGAGGAGGCAGGTAGCCTAGTGGTTAGAGTGTAGAGGCAGGTAGCCTAGTGGTTAGAGTGTAGAGGAGGCAGGTAGCCTAGTGGTTAGAGTGTAGAGGAGGCAGGTAGCCTAGTGGTTAGAGTGTAGAGGAGGCAGGTAGCCTAGTGGTTAGAGTGTAGAGGAGGCAGGTAGCCTAGTGGTTAGAGTGTAGAGGAGGCAGGTAGCCTAGTGGTTAGAGTGTAGAGGAGGCAGGTAGCCTAGTGGTTAGAGTGTAGAGGTGGCAGGTAGCCTAGTGGTTAGAGTGTAGAGGAGGCAGGTAGCCTAGTGGTTAGAGTGTTGAGGAGGCAGGTAGCCTAGTGGTTAGAGTGTAGAGGAGGCAGGTAGCCTAGTGGTTAGAGTGTAGAGGAGGCAGGTAGCCTAGTGGTTAGAGTGTAGAGGCGGCAGGTAGCCTAGTGGTTAGAGTGTAGAGGAGGCAGGTAGCCTAGTGGTTAGAGTGTAGAGGAGGCAGGTAGCCTAGTGGTTAGAGTGTAGCGGCAGGTAGCCTAGTGGTTAGAGTGTAGAGGAGGCAGGTAGCCTAGTGGTTAGAGTGTAGAGGAGGCAGGTAGCCTAGTGGTTAGAGTGTAGAGGAGGCAGGTAGCCTAGTGGTTAGAGTGTAGAGGAGGCAGGTAGCCTAGTGGTTAGAGTGTAGAGGAGGCAGGTAGCCTAGTGGTTAGAGTGTAGAGGAGGCAGGTAGCCTAGTGGTTAGAGTGTAGAGGAGGCAGGTAGCCTAGTGGTTAGAGTGTAGCGGCAGGTAGCCTAGTGGTTAGAGTGTAGAGGAGGCAGGTAGCCTAGTGGTTAGAGTGTAGAGGCAGGTAGCCTAGTGGTTAGAGTGTAGAGGGGGTAGGTAGCCTAGTGGTTAGAGTGTAGAGGAGGCAGGTAGACTAGTGGTTAGAGTGTAGAGGAGGCAGGTAGCCTAGTGGTTAGAGTGTAGAGGGGGTAGGTAGCCTAGTGGTTAGAGTGTAGAGGAGGCAGGTAGACTAGTGGTTAGAGTGTAGAGGAGGCAGGTAGCCTAGTGGTTAGAGTGTAGAGGGGGTAGGTAGCCTAGTGGTTAGAGTGTAGAGGAGGCAGGTAGCCTAGTGGTTAGAGTGTAGAGGAGGCAGGTAGCCTAGTGGTTAGAGTGTGGAGGGGGTAGGTAGCCTAGTGGTTAGAGTGTAGAGGTGGCAGGTAGCCTAGTGGTTAGAGTGTAGAGGAGGCAGGTAGCCTAGTGGTTAGAGTGTAGAGGCAGGTAGCCTAGTGGTTAGAGTGTAGAGGAGGCAGGTAGCCTAGTGGTTAGAGTGTAGAGGAGGCAGGTAGCCTAGTGGTTAGAGAGTAGAGGAGGCAGGTAGCCTAGTGGTTAGAGTGTAGAGGCAGGTAGCCTAGTGGTTAGAGTGTAGAGGAGGCAGGTAGCCTAGTGGTTAGAGTGTAGAGGAGGCAGGTAGCCTAGTGGTTAGAGTGTAGAGGAGGCAGGTAGCCTAGTGGTTAGAGTGTAGAGGAGGCAGGTAGCCTAGTGGTTAGAGTGTAGAGGGGGTAGGTAGCATAGTGGTTAGAGTGTAGAGGTGGCAGGTACCCTAGTGGTTAGAGTGTAGAGGAGGCAGGTAGCCTAGTGGTTAGAGTGTAGAGGAGGCAGGTAGCCTAGTGGTTAGAGTGTAGAGGTGGCAGGTAGCCTAGTGGTTAGAGTGTAGAGGAGGCAGGTAGCCTAGTGGTTAGAGTGGAGGGGAGGCAGGTAGCCTAGTGGTTAGAGTGTAGAGGAGGCAGGTAGCCTAGTGGTTAGAGTGTAGAGGAGGCAGGTAGCCTAGTGGTTAGAGTGTAGAGGAGGCAGGTAGCCTAGTGGTTAGAGTGTAGAGGCGGCAGGTAGCCTAGTGGTTAGAGTGTGGAGGGGGTAGGTAGCCTAGTGGTTAGAGTGTAGAGGAGGCAGGTAGCCTAGTGGTTAGAGTGTAGAGGAGGCAGGTAGCCTAGTGGTTAGAGTGTAGAGGAGGCAGGTAGCCTAGTGGTTAGAGTGTAGAGGAGGCAGGTAGCCTAGTGGTTAGAGTGTAGAGGAGGCAGGTAGCCTAGTGGTTAGAGTGTAGAGGAGGCAGGTAGCCTAGTGGTTAGTGTGTAGAGGCAGGTAGCCTAGTGGTTAGAGTGTAGAGGAGGCAGGTAGCCTAGTGGTTAGAGTGTAGAGGAGGCAGGTAGCCTAGTGGTTAGAGTGTAGCGGCAGGTAGCCTAGTGGTTAGAGTGTAGAGGGGGCAGGTAGCCTAGTGGTTAGAGTGTAGAGGCAGCAGGTAGCCTAGTGGTTAGAGTGTAGCGGCAGGTAGCCTAGTGGTTAGAGTGCAGAGGAGGCAGGTAGCCTAGTGGTTAGAGTGGAGAGGCAGGTAGCCTAGTGGTTAGAGTGGAGGGGAGGCAGGTAGCCTAGTGGTTAGAGTGGAGAGGAGGCAGGTAGCCTAGTGGTTAGAGTGTAGAGGAGGCAGGTAGCCTAGTGGTTAGAGTGTAGAGGAGGCAGGTAGCCTAGTGGTTAGAGAGTAGAGGAGGCAGGTAGCCTAGTGGTTAGAGTGTAGAGGCAGGTAGCCTAGTGGTTAGAGTGTAGAGGAGGCAGGTAGCCTAGTGGTTAGAGTGTAGAGGAGGCAGGTAGCCTAGTGGTTAGAGTGTAGAGGAGGCAGGTAGCCTAGTGGTTAGAGTGTAGAGGAGGCAGGTAGCCTAGTGGTTAGAGTGTAGAGGGGGTAGGTAGCATAGTGGTTAGAGTGTAGAGGTGGCAGGTACCCTAGTGGTTAGAGTGTAGAGGAGGCAGGTAGCCTAGTGGTTAGAGTGTAGAGGAGGCAGGTAGCCTAGTGGTTAGAGTGTAGAGGTGGCAGGTAGCCTAGTGGTTAGAGTGTAGAGGAGGCAGGTAGCCTAGTGGTTAGAGTGGAGGGGAGGCAGGTAGCCTAGTGGTTAGAGTGTAGAGGAGGCAGGTAGCCTAGTGGTTAGAGTGTAGAGGCGGCAGGTAGCCTAGTGGTTAGAGTGGAGAGGAGGCAGGTAGCCTAGTGGTTAGAGTGTAGAGGAGGCAGGTAGCCTAGTGGTTAGAGTGTAGAGGTGGCAGGTAGCCTAGTGGTTAGAGTGTAGAGGAGGCAGGTAGCCTAGTGGTTAGAGTGTAGAGGAGGCAGGTAGCCTAGTGGTTAGAGTGTAGAGGAGGCAGGTAGCCTAGTGGTTAGAGTGTAGAGGAGGCAGGTAGCCTAGTGGTTAGAGTGTAGAGGAGGCAGGTAGCCTAGTGGTTAGAGTGTAGAGGAGGCAGGTAGCCTAGTGGTTAGAGTGTAGAGGAGGCAGGTAGCCTAGTGGTTAGAGTGTAGAGGAGGCAGGTAGCCTAGTGGTTAGAGTGTAGGGGCGGCAGGTAGCCTAGTGGTTAGAGTGTAGAGGAGGCAGGTAGCCTAGTGGTTAGAGTGGAGAGGAGGCAGGTAGCCTAGTGGTTAGAGTGGAGAGGAGGCAGGTAGCCTAGTGGTTAGAGTGTAGAGGAGGCAGGTAGCCTAGTGGTTAGAGTGTAGAGGAGGCAGGTAGCCTAGTGGTTAGAGAGTAGAGGAGGCAGGTAGCCTAGTGGTTAGAGTGTAGAGGAGGCAGGTAGCCTAGTGGTTAGAGTGTAGAGGAGGCAGGTAGCCTAGTGGTTAGAGTGTAGAGGAGGCAGGTAGCCTAGTGGTTAGAGTGTAGAGGGGGTAGGTAGCCTAGTGGTTAGAGTGTAGAGGAGGCAGGTAGCCTAGTGGTTAGAGTGTAGGGGCGGCAGGTAGCCTAGTGGTTAGAGTGTAGAGGTGGCAGGCAGCCTAGTGGTTAGAGTGTAAAGGTGGCTGGTAGCCTAGTGGTTAGAGTGGAGAGGAGGCAGGTAGCCTAGTGGTTAGAGTGTAGAGGCAGGTAGCCTAGTGGTTAGAGTGTAGAGGAGGCAGGTAGCCTAGTGGTTAGAGTGTAGAGGTGGCAGGTAGCCTAGTGGTTAGAGTGTAGAGGAGGCAGGTAGCCTAGTGGTTAGAGTGTAGAGGTGGCAGGCAGCCTAGTGGTTAGAGTGTAAAGGTGGCTGGTAGCCTAGTGGTTAGAGTGGAGAGGAGGCAGGTAGCCTAGTGGTTAGAGTGTAGAGGCAGGTAGCCTAGTGGTTAGAGTGTAGAGGAGGCAGGTAGCCTAGTGGTTAGAGTGTAGAGGGGGTAGGTAGCCTAGTGGTTAGAGTGTAGAGGCGGCAGGTAGCCTAGTGGTTAGAGTGTAGAGGAGGCAGGTAGCCTAGTGGTTAGAGTGTAGAGGAGGCAGGTAGCCTAGTGGTTAGAGTGTAGAGGAGGCAGGTAGCCTAGTGGTTAGAGTGTAGAGGCAGGTAGCCTAGTGGTTAGAGCGTTGGACTAGTTAACCGAAAGGTTGCTAGATCGAATCCCTGAGCTGACAAGGTACAAAATCTGTTATTCTGCCCCTGAACAAGGCAGTTAACCCCACTGTTCCTAGGCCGTCATTGTAAATAAGAATTTGTTCATAACTGACTAGTTAAATAAAGGGTAAATAAAAAAGCCTGTGAACCATCTTCTATGTCATCGAAAGGAACATAAAACTCGACCTCCCAATTAGGATCTGGTAAATATGCTTTGCCCTCTATGGTTGTGAAATCTGTACTCCACAAAAATTGACAAAATGGGACAAAAACCCCCAGTCAATTGAGACTCTGCATGCAGAATGAGGACTGCAATACAGAGCAGAATGAGGACTGTAATACAGAGCAGAATGAGGACTGCAATACAGAGCAGAATGAGGACTGTAATACAGAGCAGAATGAGGACTGTAATACAGAGCAGAATGAGGACTGTAATACAGAGCAGAATGAGGACTGCAGTACAGAGCAGAATGAGGACTGCAGTACAGAGCAGAATGAGGACTGCAATACAGAGCAGAATGAGGACTGTAATACAGAGCAGAATGAGGACTGTAATACAGAGCAGAATGAGGACTGCAATACAGAGCAGAATGAGGACTGCAATACAGAGCAGAATGAGGACTGCAATACAGAGCAGAATGAGGACTGTAATACAGAGCAGAATGAGGACTGCAATACAGAGCAGAATGAGGACTGCAATACAGAGCAGAATGAGGACTGTAATACAGAGCAGAATGAGGACTGCAATACAGAGCAGAATGAGGACTGCAGTACAGAGCAGAATGAGGACTGTAATACAGAGCAGAATGAGGACTGTAATACAGAGCAGAATGAGGACTGCAATACAGAGCAGAATGAGGACTGCAATACAGAGCAGAATGAGGACTGCAATACAGAGCAGAATGAGGACTGCAATACAGAGCAGAATGAGGACTGCAATACAGAGCAGAATGAGGACTGTAATACAGAGCAGAATGAGGACTGCAATACAGAGCAGAATGAGGACTGCAGTACAGAGCAGAATGAGGACTGCAATACAGAGCAGAATGAGGACTGTAATACAGAGCAGAATGAGGACTGTAATACAGAGCAGAATGAGGACTGCAATACAGAGCAGAATGAGGACTGCAATACAGAGCAGAATGAGGACTGTAATACAGAGCAGAATGAGGACTGCAGTACAGAGCAGAATGAGGACTGCAGTACAGAGCAGAATGAGGACTGCAATACAGAGCAGAATGAGGACTGTAATACAGAGCAGAATGAGGACTGTAATACAGAGCAGAATGAGGACTGCAATACAGAGCAGAATGAGGACTGCAATACAGAGCAGAATGAGGACTGCAATACAGAGCAGAATGAGGACTGTAATACAGAGCAGAATGAGGACTGTAATACAGAATGAGGACTGTATACAGAGCAGAATGAGGACTGTAATACAGAGCAGAATGAGGACTGCAATACAGAGCAGAATGAGGACTGTAATACAGAATGAGGACTGAATACAGAATGAGGACTGCATAACAGAATGAGGACTGTATACAGAGCAGAATGAGGACTGTATACAGAGCAGAATGAGGACTGTAATACAGAGCAGAATGAGGACTGTAATACAGAGCAGAATGAGGACTGTAATACAGAGCAGAATGAGGACTGTAATACAGAGCAGAATGAGGACTGTAATACAGAATGAGGACTGTATACAGAGCAGAATGAGGACTGTAATACAGAGCAGAATGAGGACTGCAATACAGAATGAGGGCTGTATACAGAGCAGAATGAGGACTGTAATACAGAGCAGAATGAGGACTGCAATACAGAGCAGAATGAGGACTGCAATACAGAGCAGAATGAGGACTGAATACAGAGCAGAATGAGGACTGCAATACAGAGCAGAATGAGGACTGTAATACAGAGCAGAATGAGGACTGTAATACAGAGCAGAATGAGGACTGTAATACAGAGCAGAATGAGGACTGTAATACAGAGCAGAATGAGGACTGCAATACAGAGCAGAATGAGGACTGCAATACAGAGCAGAATGAGGACTGTAATACAGAGCAGAATGAGGACTGTAATACAGAGCAGAATGAGGACTGCAATACAGAGCAGAATGAGGACTGCAATACAGAGCAGAATGAGGACTGTATACAGAGCAGAATGAGGACTGATACAGAGCAGAATGAGGACTGCAATACAGAGCAGAATGAGGACTGCAATACAGAGCAGAATGAGGACTGCAATACAGAGCAGAATGAGGACTGCAATACAGAGCAGAATGAGGACTGCAATACAGAGCAGAATGAGGACTGCAATACAGAGCAGAATGAGGACTGAATACAGAGCAGAATGAGGACTGTAAGACAGAATGAGGACTGCATACAGAGCAGAATGAGGGACTGCTAATACAGAGCAGAATGAGGACTGCAATACAGAGCAGAATGAGGACTGCATATACAGAGCAGAATGAGGACTGCAAGTACAGAGCAGAATGAGGACTAAGACAGAATGAGGACTGTATACAGAGCAGAATGAGGACTGCAATACAGAGCAGAATGAGGACTGTAATACAGAGCAGAATGAGGACTGCTAATACAGAGCAGAATGAGGACTGTAATACAGAGCAGAATGAGGACTGAATACAGAGCAGAATGAGGACTGAATACAGAGCAGAATGAGGACTGCTAATACAGAGCAGAATGAGGACTGCAAGTACAGAGCAGAATGAGGACTGCAATACAGAAGAGGGCTGTATACAGAGCAGAATGAGGACTGCAATACAGAGCAGAATGAGGACTGCTAATACAGAGCAGAATGAGGACTGCAATACAGAGCAGAATGAGGACTGTAATACAGAGCAGAATGAGGACTGCAATACAGAGCAGAATGAGGACTGCAATACAGAGCAGAATGAGGACTGCAGTACAGAGCAGAATGAGGACTGCAATACAGAGCAGAATGAGGACTGTAATACAGAGCAGAATGAGGACTGTAATACAGAGCAGAATGAGGACTGCAATACAGAGCAGAATGAGGACTGCAATACAGAGCAGAATGAGGACTGTAGTACAGAGCAGAATGAGGACTGCAGTACAGAGCAGAATGAGGACTGCAGTACAGAGCAGAATGAGGACTGCAATACAGAGCAGAATGAGGACTGTAATACAGAGCAGAATGAGGACTGTAATACAGAGCAGAATGAGGACTGCAATACAGAGCAGAATGAGGACTGCAATACAGAGCAGAATGAGGACTGCAATACAGAGCAGAATGAGGACTGTAATACAGAGCAGAATGAGGACTGTAATACAGAATGAGGACTGTATACAGAGCAGAATGAGGACTGTAATACAGAGCAGAATGAGGACTGCAATACAGAGCAGAATGAGGACTGCAATACAGAGCAGAATGAGGACTGTAATACAGAATGAGGACTGTAATACAGAATGAGGACTGTATACAGAGCAGAATGAGGACTGTAATACAGAGCAGAATGAGGACTGTAATACAGAGCAGAATGAGGACTGTAATACAGAGCAGAATGAGGACTGTAATACAGAGCAGAATGAGGACTGTAATACAGAATGAGGACTGTAATACAGAGCAGAATGAGGACTGCAATACAGAATGAGGGCTGTATACAGAGCAGAATGAGGACTGTATACAGAGCAGAATGAGGACTGTAATACAGAGCAGAATGAGGACTGCAATACAGAGCAGAATGAGGACTGCAATACAGAGCAGAATGAGGACTGTAATACAGAGCAGAATGAGGACTGCAATACAGAGCAGAATGAGGACTGCAATACAGAGCAGAATGAGGACTGCAATACAGAGCAGAATGAGGACTGCAATACAGAGCAGAATGAGGACTGCAATACAGAGCAGAATGAGGATCCCTAATCAGCTGGTTAATGATCCCTAATCAGCTGGTTAATGATCCTGTCACTAAGGTGGATATCTCTCCTAATCAGCTGGTTAATGATCCCTAATCAGCTGGTTAATGTTCCCTAATCAGCTGGTTAATGATCCCTAATCAGCTGGTTAATGTTCCCTAATCAGCTGGTTAATGTTCCCTAATCAGCTGGTTAATGATCCCTAATCAGCTGGTTAATGATCCTGTCACTAAGGTGGATATCTCTCCTAATCAGCTGGTTAATGATCCCTATTAGCTGGTTAATGATCCCTAATCAGCTGGTTAATGATCCCTAATCAGCTGGTTATCCTGCCTGTTTGGCCCTGTCCGGGGGTATCATCGGATGGGGCCACAGTGTCTTCCTGATCCCTCCTGTCTCAGCCTCCAGTATTTATGCTGCAGTAGTTTATGTGTCGGGGGGCTAGGGTCAGTCTGTTACATCTGGAGTATTTCTATTGTCTTATCCGGTGTCCTGTGTGAATTTAAATATGCTCTCTCTAATTCTCTCTTTCTGTCTTTCTCTCGGAGGACCTGAGCCCTAGGACCATGCCTCAGGACTACCTGGTATGATGACTCCTTGCTGTCCCCAGTCCACCTGGCCGTGCTGCTGCTCCAGTTTCAACTGTTCTGCCTGCGGCTATGGAACCCTGACGTGCTTGTTGCACCCTCGACAACTACTATGATTATTATTATTTGACCATGCTGGTCATTTATGAACATTTTAACATCTTGACCATGTTCTGTTATAATATCCACCCTGCACAGCCAGAAGAGGACTGGCCACCCCTCATAGCCTGGTTCCTCTCTACCCGGCACAGCCAGAAGAGGACTGGCCACCCCTCATAGCCTGGTTCCTCTCTAGGTTTCTTCCTAGGTTCTGGCCTTTCTAGGGAGTTTTTCCTAGCCACCGTGCTTCTACACCTGCATTGCTTGCTGTTTGGGGTTTTAGGCTGGGTTTCTGTACAGCACTTTGAGATATCAGCTGATGTACGAAGGGCTATATAAATACATTTGATTTGATTTGATTTAATGATCCCTAATCAGCTGGTTAATGATCCTGTCACTAAGGTGGATATCTCTCCTAATCAGCTGGTTAATGATCCCTAATCAGCTGGTTAATGATCCCTAATCAGCTGGTTAATGTTCCCTAATCAGCTGGTTAATGATGCCTAATCAGCTGGTTAATGATCCCTAATCAGCTGGTTAATGATCCTGTCACTAAGGTGGATATCTCTCCTAATCAGCTGGTTAATGATCCCTAATCAGCTGGTTAATGATCCTGTCACTAAGGTGGATATCTCTCCTAATCAGCTGGTTAATGATCCCTAATCAGCTGGTTAATGATCCCTAATCAGCTGGTTAATGATCCCTAATCAGCTGGTTAATGATCCTGTCTCTAAGGTGTGATATCTCTCCTAATCAGCTGGTTAATGATCCCTAATCAGCTGGTTAATGATCACTAATCAGCTGGTTAATGATCCCTAATCAGCTGGTTAATGATCCTGTCACTAAGGTGGATATCTCTCCTAATCAGCTGGTTAATGATCCCTAATCAGCTGGTTAATGATCCCTAATCAGCTGGTTAATGATCCCTAATCAGCTGGTTAATGATCCTGTCTCTAAGGTGGATATCTCTCCTAATCAGCTGGTTAATGATCCTGTCTCTAAGGTGTGATATCTCTCCTATTGTCTACTGTATTGTCCCTGCTCTCTTTCTTAACCGCCATTTTAAACATGTACATGATACTGCAACACAAAGTCCCCAGGGGCATTGTAAAGTCAGTAAAGTTCCTCTCTCCTCCTCCTCCTCACCTCTCCTCCCGTATCCTTCGCACTCTCTCCTGTCTCTCTCTCTTCTCCTGTTCCTCCTGAGCTCTCTGTTCGGCCGTGTCCTGGTGGACGCGTTCAGAGATGGCTTCGTAGTCATTAGCTATGTTGTTGAGCAGCCAGTTGAGTCCGTTCTTGATGGACTTGTCTCCCTTCTTACCATAGGCCAGAACGGCAGAACACGGCTCCTGAAAAACACACAGGAAGTCAGACGGCTAGAGAGACGGAGAGGATTTCATGTCACACAACATTTGATTTATTAACTCGTATTTTATTAGACAGCTATTCTCACAAGATGGAGAACAACACGGGTGTTATTGTTGAAACCTGGAGGAACTCTTTGCTAATATAAATGTATTAAGAACACACAATCCTGACCAGCTGCAACAACGTACGGCCTCATAGCAACAGTACTACAGGTGAAGTATTACAAGGTACAGCCTCATAGCCACAGTACTGCAGTTACTACAGGTGAAGTATTACAAGGTACTGCCTCATAGCCACAGTACTGCAGGTGAAGTATTACAAGGTACAGCCTCATAGCCACAGTACTGCAGGTGAAGTATTACAAGGTACAGCCTCATAGCCACAGTACTACAGGTGAAGTATTACAAGGTACAGCCTCATAGCCACAGTACTGCAGTTACTACAGGTGAAGTATTACAAGGTACAGCCTCATAGCCACAGTACTGCAGGTGAAGTATTACAAGGTACGGCCTCATAGCCACAGTACTGCAGGTGAAGTATTACAAGGTACAGCCTCATAGCCACAGTACTGCAGGTGAAGTATTACAAGGTACAGCTTCATAGCCACAGTACTGCAGTTACTACAGGTGAAGTATTACAAGGTACAGCCTCATAGCCACAGTACTGCAGGTGAAGTATTACAAGGTACAGCTTCATAGCCACAGTACTGCAGTTACTACAGGTGAAGTATTACAAGGTACAGCCTCATAGCCACAGTACTGCAGGTGAAGTATTACAAGGTACAGCCTCATAGCCACAGTACTGCAGTTACTACAGGTGAAGTATTACAAGGTACGGCCTCATAGCCACAGTACTGCAGGTGAAGTATTACAAGGTACAGCCTCATAGCCACAGTACTGCAGGTGAAGTATTACAAGGTACAGCCTCATAGCCACAGTACTGCAGTTACTACAGGTGAAGTATTACAAGGTACAGCTTCATAGCCACAGTACTGCAGTTACTACAGGTGAAGTATTACAAGGTACAGCCTCATAGCCACAGTACTGCAGTTACTACAGGTGAAGTATTACAAGGTACAGCCTCATAGCCACAGTACTGCAGTTACTACAGGTGAAGTATCGAGAGACAAACCACAGCATCACTCACGATCTGACAGAGACACTTGTTCTCGTTCACGAGCTTCTCCAACGACAGGTTCTCGATGATGTCTGCCTCAGCCAATGCCCCGTCCCGATCCTGCTTGTTAGCCAATCTGTGGAGCCGACAGGGATATGTCAGAAACGGGTGTCAGAATGCAGGTGGTGTGTGTGTGTGTGTGTGTGTGTGTGTGTGTGTGTGTGTGTGTGTGTGTGTGTGTGTGTGTGTGTGTGTGTGTGTGTGTTGGTTCTTCTATCCTTGTGGGGACCTACAATCTCAGAAAGCTCTGACAAGGATAGTAAAACAAGGAAAAAAATTCTCCCTCGTCCCAATTTGAAGCTTAGAAGGTTTAGGGTTACAATAAGGATTAGAATTAGGGTAGGAGGTTACGGGTTAAGGTTGGGGAAAATAGATTATTTTGAATAGAAATTAATTTTAGGTGCCCAGGAGGGTGTGTGTGTGTGTGTGTGTGTGTGTGTGTGTGTGACAGAAACATATGGTGTGGAAGGACGACACTTCATGATCAAACGCTGCCAGTCAGGGAAATGGAAGTAGTTGGATTCCTGCTAACATGAATTCGCTTTCCCAATATGTTGTATAGAATATAATACCCTACTTTAAAAAGAAACAGACAGACAGACAGACAGTCAGTCAGTCAGTCAGTCAGTCAGTCAGTCAGTCAGTCAGACAGTCAGACAGTCAGTCAGTCAGTCAGTCAGTCAGTCAGTCAGTCAGTCTGTCAGACAGTAACTCACACTAGGCCAGGTTTAGAGCTCAGACAGTAACTCGCCCTAGGCCAGGTTTAGAGCTCAGACAGTAACTCGCCCTAGGCCAGGTTTAGAGCTCAGACAGTAACTCGCCCTAGGCCAGGTTTAGAGCTCAGACAGACAGTAACTCACATTAGGCCAGGTTTAGAGTTCAGACAGTAACTCACACTAGGCCAGGTTTAGAGCTCTCAGACAGAGAGTAACTCACACTAGGCCAGGTTTAGAGCTCAGACAGTAACTCACGCTAGGACAGGTTTAGAGCTCAGACAGACAGAGTGACTCACACTAGGACAGGTTTAGAGCTCAGACAGTAACTCACGCTAGGCCAGGTTTAGAGCTCTCAGACAGAGAGTAACTCACACTAGGCCAGGTTTAGAGCTCAGACAGTAACTCACACTAGGACAGGTTTAGAGCTCAGACAGACAGAGTGACTCACACTAGGCCAGGTTTAGAGCTCAGACAGTAACTCACGCTAGGACAGGTTTAGAGCTCAGACAGACAGAGTGACTCACACTAGGACAGGTTTCCCAGCGATGCGAGGGTGTCGCAGGACCTCAGCCATGGTGTCCCTGGTCTCCTGGATCCTCTGGACATCACTGGAGTCCATCACGAACACCACCCCGTACGACTCGCTGTAGTAGTTCTTCCAGATGCCCCTGAGCACATTTACATTGGAGTCGTTTAGCAGACTCTTATCCAGACACTGCAAGTAGACACCTTTGTTTATCAGCAGAATCAGGGCCGGAAAGTGCAGGTGTTGAGTGTGAGAAAGACAACGGGTGTAAAGACCTGATCCTCTTTCCTCCGCCCAGGTCAAAGATGGTAACCTCAAACTTCCCCTGCTTCAGATCCACCTTGGAGAACCCTACTGTAGGGGCAACATCCTCTGGGCTCTCTGTGATGGAACACAACACACACACACACACACACACACACACACACGTTCAGCGACGAAGAGAATGAGCCCCCTAAAAAAAAAAACACATCTTACATTTCTAATAGAGTAGAATAGGAAGTGAGTGATTCAGAGTCAAGATGTCTTCCCTGTGACTCAGTTGGTAGAGCATGGTGTGTGCAACGCCAGGGTTGTGGGTTCGATTCCCACGGGGGGACCAGTACAAAACAAAAAAAACAAAAAATCTGGATTAGAGCGTCTGCTAAATGACTCAAATGCAAGATGACACACTGACCTCCCTGGATGCCGCGTACTGTAGCAGTCTTCCCAGCGTTGTCAAGTCCAACCATCACCAGTGTTATTTTCCTAAAAACACCACAGAGAAGATGGATTACGACAGAGATGACTCAGGGACTCAAATGGAGGTGTGGTAGGAGAAAGACATGCAGGAAAATGATAGGACAATATTCACAAGGGAGGGGGGGTAACTCTACAATATGTCATGTGACTCATGACGTGTCCCTTCTATAAAGGATACAGAACAACATTAGTAAGCAAGACATATTTGGGGCGGCAGGGTAGCCTAGTGGTTAGAGCGTTGGACTAGTAACCGAAAGGTTGCTGGATCGAATCCCCGAGCTGACAAGGTACAAATCTGTCGTTCTGCCCCTGTTCCTAGGCCGTCATTGAAAATAAGAATTTATTGTTAACTGACTTGCCTAGTGAAATAAATATATATTGATTTTATAGCTTGAGCCACTTCCAAAAGAAAGCATTGAATATTCAACGCCAGTCTCCAAACAGAAAGGATGAATTATCTGATATTAGCCTAATGCATCGGTCAGGCAGGCAGACAGGTACTGCCCTCACCCCCACCTGTCCTTCAGATGTTACTGGTTAAGGTGTAAGAGGGGCTTAGCCAGCAGCCCAGGCCACTAATACAGCTCCTTCCCCCCTCTACCTTAGGGCTGCCCAGGGCTAACACCACAGGGATATTACCACAGAGAGGGTGAGTCAGCACTCTGTCCATAATCACGTTGAACAGTCTATGGACGTACACAGACAGTGAGGCAGAGTAAACAGACTTATCCAACACCTTGAGTCATTCCTTAACTTCTTAAGGTATAGGGGGCAGTATTTTCACGGCCGGATGAAAACCGTACCCACATTAATCTGGTTACTACTCCTGCCCAGAAACTAGAATATGCATATTATTAGGAGATTTGAATAGAAAACACTGAAGTTTCTAAAACTGTTTGAATGGTGTCTGTGAGTAGAACAGAACTCATATGGCAGGCCAAAACCTGAGAAAAATTCAACCAGGAAGTGGATGATCTGAGAATTGTAGTTCTTCTTTCTAGTCCCTTTCGAAACTACAGTGTATGTGGGGTCACGTTGCACTTCCTAAGGCTTCCATTGGCTGTCAAAAGCCTTCAGAAAGTTGTTTCATCTGTCTCCTGTATCCGGGCAAAGTATAGGAGCTCAGTCACTGAGTGGACTGCCTGGGGACAAAGGGATTGGATATGCGCGGTCCCGCGAGCGCGCTGTTCCTTCTTTTTCTCCTTGAATGAATACGCTATTGTCCGGTTGGAATATTATCACATTTTTACATTAAAAATACCATAAAGATTGATTTTAAACAGCGTTTGACATGTTTCTAAGAACGGTAATGGAACTTTTTGACTTTTCGTCTCTGGTACCACGCTCGCGCGTTATGCCTTTGGATAGTGCTCTGTACGCACGAACAAAACGGAGGTATTTGGACATAAATATGGATTATTTCGAACAAAAACAACATTTCTTGTGGAAGTTGCAGTCCTGGGAGTGCATTCTGGCGAAGATCAGCAAAGGTAAGAGAATATTTCTAATACTAATTCTGAGGTTAGGTGACCCCGAACTTAGCGGGTGTCTGTATAGCTCGCTGTGATGGCGAGCTATGTACTCAGAATATTGAAAAATGTGCTTTCTCCGTAAAGCTATTTTAAAATCTGACACAGCGGTTGCATCCAGGAGTAGTATATCTATAATTCTTTAAATAATTGTTATGTATTTTGTCAACGTTTATGATGAGTATTTCTATAAATTCACCGGAAGTTTTTGGTGGGAATACATTTTCTGAACATCACGCGCCAATGTAAAATGCTGTTTTTGGATATAAATATGAACTTTATCGAACAAAACATACATGTATTGTGTAACATGAAGTCCTAGGAGTGTCATCTGATGAAGATCGTCAAAGGTTAGTGCTTCATTTAGCTGTGTTTTGGGTTTATGTGACATATATCCTTGCTTGGAAAATGGCTGTGTGATTATTTGTGTCTATGTACTCTCCTGACATAATCTAATGTTTTGCTTTCGCTGTAACGCCTTTTTGAAATCGGACAATGTGGTTCGATTATCGAGAGTCTTATCTTTAAAATAGTGTAAAATAGTTGATTGTTGAGCAAATGAAATGAGATTTTTGATGTTTTGTATTTCGCGCCATGCTATTTCACTGGCTGTTGAATAGTGTGTCCCACAGGTCCTTCCTTCCTTCCTTCCTTCCTTCCTTCCTTCCTTCCTTCCTTCCTTCCTTCCTTCCTTCCTTCCTTCCTTCCTTCCTTCCTTCCTTCCTTCCTTCCTTCCTTCCTTCCTTCCTTCCAATGAATAGGCCTAGATCCTAAATCTACCCTTTCTACTCAGGAAAAAGCTTCTCTGTGTCACCTAATCAAAGTAGCCAAATTGCATAAAACGTCACCCAGTCATCATTCTTGTTAGAAAAAACACACACACAGACACACACACACACACACACACACACACACACACACACCTAGCCTCCATCAAAAAGTGCCTCTTCTATGGAACACACACACACACACACACACACACACACACACACACACACGCTGACCAAATAAACATACGTCTTACCCTCCACATGGAAACGACCAATAACAACAAGCTTACAGAACCAAAAAACACGCAGTCACATTCTGACAACACACACACACACATCCCACATCAACGTGTAGAAATCCTTGCCTGCGGCTCTTCCGCCGTACGGACATCAAGCAGACTATCCAGCGGACAGTCCTCTGGAGCCAGGACGACTTCATGTGGAAGCTTCAACCAGTCCAGACCCAGAGACCAACTGACCCGACGGACGTTCAGGGACAATAACTAGTAACCCACACCATGTCCCCTCAAATGTACAGTATGCCACCATGACGGATAACGTGTCACACACACTGTACAGGCCAGGCCCAGAGAGCAGCAGGATTAGCTAGGGATTTCCTTAAGTCTCTCTACAGTAGGACACGTGTTCTTAAGATACTCTGCCTGTTTAGCGTCAGAGGGGTCGCTGTCTCACCTCCTTCACGCTCTTTCTTAAAACTGTTTTTTTTTTGTAATTTTTTTTTTACAATTAATATTTCCTTGATTCCTCACCTCCTCTCTCCTCACCTCCTTCTCAAAACTCGTTGAAAGAAAGAAAAAGGTCAGAGTGGAGAGGACCAGGATATTGGATATTTATTCCCCAATGCATTTTGTGGAGGGGCGAAGAGTCCGGACATGCATCCAGGAGGAAACAACATGGCTGCCGTGCCCGTGGAGCCTACCACACAGGTGTGAGTCACTCAGTCACATACTCAAATCAAATGTTATTGGTCCATATTTAACAGATGTTATTGGTCCACACACATATTTAACAGATGTTATTGGTCCATATTTAACAGATGTTATTGGTCCACACACATATTTAACAGATGTTATTGGTCCACACACATATTTAACAGATGTTATTGGTCCATATTAAACAGATGTTATTGGTCACATATTAAACAGATGTTATTGGTCACATATTAAACAGATGTTATTGGTCCATATTTAACAGATGTTATTGGTCCAAATTTAACAGATGTTATTGGTCCATATTTAACAGATGTTATTGGTCCATATTTAACAGATGTTATTGGTCCATATTTAACAGATGTTATTGGTCCATATTTAACAGATGTTACACATATTTAGAAATGTTAATGCGAGTGTAGCGAAATGCTTGTGTTTCTAGCTCCAACAGTAATATCTAACTAAATGCTTGTGTTTCTAGCTCCAACAGTGCAGTAATATCTAACTAAATGCTTGTGTTCCCAGCTCCAACAGTGCAGTAATATCTGACTAAATGCTTGTGTTTCTAGCTCCAACAGTAATATCTAACTAAATGCTTGTGTTCCTAGCTCCAACAGTGGAGTAATATCTAACTAAATGCTTGTGTTCCCAGCTCCAACAGTAATATCTAACTAAATGCTTGTGTTCCCAGCTCCAACAGTAATATCTAACTAAATGCTTGTGTTCCCAGCTCCAACAGTGCAGTAATATCTAACTAAATGCTTGTGTTTCTAGCTCCAACAGTAATATCTAACTAAATGCTTGTGTTTCTAGCTCCAACAGTAATATCTAACTAAATGCTTGTGTTTCTAGCTCCAACAGTAATATCTAACTAAATGCTTGTGTTCCTAGCTCCAACAGTAATATCTAACTAAATGCTTGTGTTCCTAGCTCCAACAGTGCTGTAGTATCTAACTAAATGCTTGTGTTTCTAGCTCCAACAGTAATATCTAACTAAATGCTTGTGTTCCTAGCTCCAACAGTGCAGTAGTATCTAACTAAATGCTTGTGTTCCCAGCTCCAACAGTGCAGTAATATCTAACTAAATGCTTGTGTTTCTAGCTCCAACAGTGCAGTAATATCTAACTAAATGCTTGTGTTCCCAGCTCCAACAGTGCAGTAATATCTGACTAAATGCTTGTGTTTCTAGCTCCAACAGTAATATCTAACTAAATGCTTGTGTTTCTAGCTCCAACAGTAATATCTAACTAAATGCTTGTGTTTCTAGCTCCAACAGTGCAGTAATATCTAACTAAATGCTTGTGTTCCTAGCTCCAACAGTGCAGTAATATCTAACTAAATGCTTGTGTTCCCAGCTCCAACAGTGCATGTAAGTATCTAACTAAATGCTTGTGTTTCTAGCTCCAACAGTGCTAGTAAGTATCTAACTAAATGCTTGTGTTCCCAGCTCCAACAGTGCAGTAATATCTAACTAAATGCTTGTGTTTCTAGCTCCAACAGTGCAGTAATATCTAACTAAATGCTTGTGTTTCTAGCTCCAACAGTAATATCTAACTAAATGCTTGTGTTTCTAGCTCCAACAGTAATATCTAACTAAATGCTTGTGTTTCTAGCTCCAACAGTGCAGTAATATCTAACTAAATGCTTGTGTTCCCAGCTCCAACAGTGCAGTAGTATCTAACTAAATGCTTGTGTTCCCAGCTCCAACAGTGCAGTAATATCTAACTAAATGCTTGTGTTTCTAGCTCCAACAGTAATATCTAACTAAATGCTTGTGTTTCTAGCTCCAACAGTAATATCTAACTAAATGCTTGTGTTCTCTCAGCTCCAACAGTGCAGTAATATCTAACTAAATGCTTGTGTTCCTAGCTCCAACAGTGCAGTAGTATCTAACTAAATGCTTGTGTTCCCAGCTCCAACAGTGCAGTAATATCTAACTAAATGCTTGTGTTTCTAGCTCCAACAGTGCAGTAATATCTAACTAAATGCTTGTGTTCCTAGCTCCAACAGTGCAGTAATATCTAACTAAATGCTTGTGTTCTCTCAGCTCCAACAGTGCAGTAATATCTAACTAAATGCTTGTGTTTCTAGCTCCAACAGTGCAGTAATATCTAACTAAATGCTTGTGTTCCCAGCTCCAACAGTGCAGTAATATCTACTAAATGCTTGTGTTTCTAGCTCCAACAGTAATATCTAACTAAATGCTTGTGTTTCTAGCTCCAACAGTAATATCTAACTAAATGCTTGTGTTTCTAGCTCCAACAGTGCAGTATATCTAACTAAATGCTTGTGTTCCTAGCTCCAACAGTGCAGATATCTAACTAAATGCTTGTGTTCCTAGCTCCAACAGTGCTGTAGTATCTAACTAAATGCTTGTGTTTCTAGCTCCAACAGTAATATCTAACTAAATGCTTGTGTTCCTAGCTCCAACAGTGCAGTAATATCTAACTAAATGCTTGTGTTCCCAGCTCCAACAGTGCAGTAATATCTAACTAAATGCTTGTGTTTCTAGCTCCAACAGTGCAGTAATATCTAACTAAATGCTTGTGTTCCTAGCTCCAACGTGCAGTAATATCTAACTAAATGCTTGTGTTTCCTAGCTCCAACAGTGCAGTAATATCTAACTAAATGCTTGTGTTCCTAGCTCCAACAGTGCAGTAATATCTAACTAAATGCTTGTGTTCCTAGCTCCAACAGTGCAGTAATATCTAACTAAATGCTTGTGTTTCTAGCTCCAACAGTAATATCTAACTAAATGCTTGTGTTTCTAGCTCCAACAGTAATATCTAACTAAATGCTTGTGTTTCTAGCTCCAACAGTGCAGTAATATCTAACTAAATGCTTGTGTTCCCAGCTCCAACAGTGCAGTAATATCTAACTAAATGCTTGTGTTCTCTCAGCTCCAACAGTGCAGTAATATCTAACTAAATGCTTGTGTTTCTAGCTCCAACAGTAATATCTAACTAAATGCTTGTGTTTCTAGCTCCAACAGTGCAGTAATATCTAACTAAATGCTTGTGTTCCCAGCTCCAACAGTGCTGTAGTATCTAACTAAATGCTTGTGTTCCCAGCTCCAACAGTGCTGTAGTATCTAACTAAATGCTTGTGTTCCCAGCTCCAACAGTGCAGTAATATCTAACTAAATGCTTGTGTTCCCAGCTCCAACAGTAATATCTAACTAAATGCTTGTGTTCCTAGCTCCAACAGTGCAGTAATATCTAACTAAATGCTTCTGTTCCTAGCTCCAACAGTAATATCTAACTAAATGCTTCTGTTCCTAGCTCCAACAGTAATATCTAACTAAATGCTTCTGTTCCCAGCTCCAACAGTGCAGTAATATCTAACTAAATGCTTGTGTTTCTAGCTCCAACAGTAATATCTAACTAAATGCTTGTGTTCCTAGCTCCAACAGTGCAGTAGTATCTAACTAAATGCTTGTGTTCCCAGCTCCAACAGTGCAGTAATATCTAACTAAATGCTTGTGTTTCTAGCTCCAACAGTGCAGTAATATCTAACTAAATGCTTGTGTTCCCAGCTCCAACAGTGCAGTAATATCTGACTAAATGCTTGTGTTCCTAGCTCCAACAGTAATATCTAACTAAATGCTTGTGTTTCTAGCTCCAACAGTAATATCTAACTAAATGCTTGTGTTTCTAGCTCCAACAGTGCAGTAATATCTAACTAAATGCTTGTGTTCCCAGCTCCAACAGTGCAGTAATATCTAACTAAATGCTTGTGTTCCCAGCTCCAACAGTGCAGTAATATCTAACTAAATGCTTGTGTTTCTAGCTCCAACAGTAATATCTAACTAAATGCTTGTGTTCCTAGCTCCAACAGTAATATCTAACTAAATGCTTGTGTTCCTAGCTCCAACAGTGCTGTAATATCTAACTAAATGCTTGTGTTCCCAGCTCCAACAGTGCAGTATATCTAACTAAATGCTTGTGTTTCTAGCTCCAACAGTGCAGTAATATCTAACTAAATGCTTGTGTTCCCAGCTCCAACAGTAATATCTAACTAAATGCTTGTGTTCCTAGCTCCAACAGTGCAGTAATATCTAACTAAATGCTTGTGTTCCTAGCTCCAACAGTGCAGTAATATCTAACTAAATGCTTGTGTTCCCAGCTCCAACAGTAATATCTAACTAAATGCTTGTGTTCCCAGCTCCAACAGTGCAGTAATATCTAACTAAATGCTTGTGTTTCTAGCTCCAACAGTGCAGTAATATCTAACTAAATGCTTGTGTTTCTAGCTCCAACAGTGCAGTAATATCTAACTAAATGCTTGTGTTCCCAGCTCCAACAGTGCAGTAATATCTAACTAAATGCTTGTGTTTCTAGCTCCAACAGTGCAGTAATATCTAACTAAATGCTTGTGTTCCTAGCTCCAACAGTGCAGTAATATCTAACTAAATGCTTGTGTTTCTAGCTCCAACAGTGCAGTAATATCTAACTAAATGCTTGTGTTCCTAGCTCCAACAGTGCAGTAATATCTAACTAAATGCTTGTGTTCCTAGCTCCAACAGTGCAGTAATATCTAACTAAATGCTTGTGTTTCTAGCTCCAACAGTGCAGTAATATCTAACTAAATGCTTGTGTTTCTAGCTCCAACAGTAATATCTAACTAAATGCTTGTGTTTCTAGCTCCAACAGTGCAGTAATATCTAACTAAATGCTTGTGTTCCTAGCTCCAACAGTGCAGTAATATCTAACTAAATGCTTGTGTTCCCAGCTCCAACAGTGCAGTAATATCTAACTAAATGCTTGTGTTCCTAGCTCCAACAGTGCAGTAATATCTAACTAAATGCTTGTGTTTCTAGCTCCAACAGTAATATCTAACTAAATGCTTGTGTTCCTAGCTCCAACAGTGCAGTAATATCTAACTAAATGCTTGTGTTCCTAGCTCCAACAGTGCAGTAATATCTAACTAAATGCTTGTGTTCCTAGCTCCAACAGTGCAGTATATCTAACTAAATGCTTGTGTTCCCAGCTCCAACAGTGCAGTAATATCTAACTAAATGCTTGTGTTTCTAGCTCCAACAGTAATATCTAACTAAATGCTTGTGTTCCTAGCTCCAACAGTGCAGTAATATCTAACTAAATGCTTGTGTTCCCAGCTCCAACAGTAATATCTAACTAAATGCTTGTGTTCCTAGCTCCAACAGTGCAGTAATATCTAACTAAATGCTTGTGTTCCCAGCTCCAACAGTGCAGTAATATCTAACTAAATGCTTGTGTTCCTAGCTCCAACAGTAATATCTAACTAAATGCTTGTGTTCCTAGCTCCAACAGTGCAGTAGTATCTAACTAAATGCTTGTGTTCCTAGCTCCAACAGTGCAGTAATATCTAACTAAATGCTTGTGTTCCTAGCTCCAACAGTGCAGTAATATCTAACTAAATGCTTGTGTTCCCAGCTCCAACAGTGCAGTAATATCTAACTAAATGCTTGTGTTTCTAGCTCCAACAGTAATATCTAACTAAATGCTTGTGTTCCTAGCTCCAACAGTAATATCTAACTAAATGCTTGTGTTTCTAGCTCCAACAGTGCAGTAATATCTAACTAAATGCTTGTGTTCCCAGCTCCAACAGTGCAGATATCTAACTAAATGCTTGTGTTCCTAGCTCCAACAGTGCAGTATATCTAACTAAATGCTTGTGTTCCTAGCTCCAACAGTAATATCTAACTAAATGCTTGTGTTTCTAGCTCCAACAGTGCAGTAATATCTAACTAAATGCTTGTGTTTCTAGCTCCAACAGTGCAGTAATATCTAACTAAATGCTTGTGTTCCCAGCTCCAACAGTGCAGTAATATCTAACTAAATGCTTGTGTTCCCAGCTCCAACAGTGCAGTAATATCTAACTAAATGCTTGTGTTCCTAGCTCCAACAGTGCAGTAATATCTAACTAAATGCTTGTGTTCCCAGCTCCAACAGTAATATCTAACTAAATGCTTGTGTTCCTAGCTCCAACAGTGCAGTAATATCTAACTAAATGCTTGTGTTCCTAGCTCCAACAGTAATATCTAACTAAATGCTTGTGTTCCTAGCTCCAACAGTAATATCTAACTAAATGCTTGTGTTTCTAGCTCCAACAGTGCAGTAATATCTAACTAAATGCTTGTGTTTCTAGCTCCAACAGTAATATCTAACTAAATGCTTGTGTTCCTAGCTCCAACAGTGCAGTAGTATCTAACTAAATGCTTGTGTTCCCAGCTCCAACAGTGCAGTAATATCTAACTAAATGCTTGTGTTTCTAGCTCCAACAGTGCAGTAATATCTAACTAAATGCTTGTGTTCCCAGCTCCAACAGTGCAGTAATATCTAACTAAATGCTTGTGTTTCTAGCTCCAACAGTAATATCTAACTAAATGCTTGTGTTCCTAGCTCCAACAGTAATATCTAACTAAATGCTTGTGTTCCCAGCTCCAACAGTGCAGTAATATCTAACTAAATGCTTGTGTTTCTAGCTCCAACAGTGCAGTAATATCTAACTAAATGCTTGTGTTCCCAGCTCCAACAGTGCAGTATATCTAACTAAATGCTTGTGTTTCTAGCTCCAACAGTGCAGTAATATCTAACTAAATGCTTGTGTTCCTAGCTCCAACAGTGCAGTAATATCTAACTAAATGCTTGTGTTCCTAGCTCCAACAGTGCAGTAATATCTAACTAAATGCTTGTGTTCCTAGCTCCAACAGTGCAGTAATATCTAACTAAATGCTTGTGTTTCTAGCTCCAACAGTAATATCTAACTAAATGCTTGTGTTCTCAGCTCCAACAGTGCAGTAATATCTAACTAAATGCTTGTGTTCCTAGCTCCAACAGTGAGATATCTAACTAAATGCTTGTGTTCCTAGCTCCAACAGTGCAGTAATATCTAACTAAATGCTTGTGTTCCTAGCTCCAACAGTGCAGTAATATCTAACTAAATGCTTGTGTTTCTAGCTCCAACAGTGCAGTAGTATCTAACTAAATGCTTGTGTTCCCAGCTCCAACAGTGCAGTAATATCTAACTAAATGCTTGTGTTCCCAGCTCCAACAGTAATATCTAACTAAATGCTTGTGTTCCCAGCACCAACAGTGCAGTAATATCTAACTAAATGCTTGTGTTCCCAGCTCCAACAGTGCAGTAATATCTAACTAAATGCTTGTGTTCCCAGCTCCAACAGTGCAGTAATATCTAACTAAATGCTTGTGTTCCTAGCTCCAACAGTGCAGTAATATCTAACTAAATGCTTGTGTTCCTAGCTCCAACAGTGCAGTAATATCTAACTAAATGCTTGTGTTCCCAGCTCCAACAGTGCAGTAATATCTAACTAAATGCTTGTGTTCCCAGCTCCAACAGTGCAGTAATATCTTACTAAATGCTTGTGTTCCCAGCTCCAACAGTAATATCTAACTAAATGCTTGTGTTTCTAGCTCCAACAGTAATATCTAACTAAATGCTTGTGTTCCTAGCTCCAACAGTAATATCTAACTAAATGCTTGTGTTCCTAGCTCCAACAGTGCAGTAGTATCTAACTAAATGCTTGTGTTCCCAGCTCCAACAGTGCAGTAATATCTAACTAAATGCTTGTGTTTCTAGCTCCAACAGTGCAGTAATATCTAACTAAATGCTTGTGTTCCTAGCTCCAACAGTGCAGTAATATCTAACTAAATGCTTGTGTTCCTAGCTCCAACAGTAATATCTAACTAAATGCTTCTGTTCCTAGCTCCAACAGTAATATCTAACTAAATGCTTGTGTTTCTAGCTCCAACAGTAATATCTAACTAAATGCTTGTGTTCCCAGCTCCAACAGTGCAGTAATATCTAACTAAATGCTTGTGTTTCTAGCTCCAACAGTGCAGTAATATCTAACTAAATGCTTGGGTTCCCAGCTCCAACAGTGCAGTAATATCTAACTAAATGCTTGTGTTCCCAGCTCCAACAGTAATATCTAACTAAATGCTTGTGTTCCCAGCTCCAACAGTGCAGTAGTATCTAACTAAATGCATGTGTTCCCAGCTCCAACAGTAATATCTAACTAAATGCTTGTGTTCCTAGCTCCAACAGTGCAGTAATATCTAACTAAATGCTTGTGTTCCTAGCTCCAACAGTGCAGTAATATCTAAATGCTTGTGTTTCTAGCTCCAACAGTAATATCTAACTAAATGCTTGTGTTCTCAGCTACAACAGTGCAGTAATATCTAACTAAATGCTTGTGTTCCCAGCTCCAACAGTAATATCTAACTAAATGCTTGTGTTCCCAGCTCCAACAGTGCAGTAATATCTAACTAAATGCTTGTGTTCCTAGCTCCAACAGTGCAGTAATATCTAACTAAATGCTTGTGTTCCCAGCTCCAACAGTAATATCTAACTAAATGCTTGTGCTCCCAGCTCCAACAGTGAAGTAATATCTAACTAAATGCTTGTGTTTCTAGCTCCAACAGTGCAGTAATATCTAACTAAATTCTTGTGTTTCTAGCTCCAACAGTGCAGTAGTATCTAACTAAATGCTTGTGTTCCTAGCTCCAACAGTGCAGTAATATCTAACTAAATGCTTGTGTTCCTAGCTCCAACAGTGCAGTAATATCTAACTAAATGCTTGTGTTCCCAGCTCCAACAGTAATATCTAACTAAATGCTTGTGCTCCCAGCTCCAACAGTGCAGTAATATCTAACTAAATGCTTGTGTTTCTAGCTCCAACAGTGCAGTAATATCTAACTAAATGCTTGTGTTTCTAGCTCCAACAGTGCAGTAGTATCTAACTAAATGCTTGTGTTCCCAGCTCCAACAGTGCAGTAATATCTAACTAAATGCTTGTGTTCCCAGCTCCAACAGTAATATCTAACTAAATGCTTGTGTTCCCAGCACCAACAGTGCAGTAATATCTAACTAAATGCTTGTGTTCCTAGCTCCAACAGTGCAGTAATATCTAACTAAATGCTTGTGTTTCTAGCTCCAACAGTGCAGTAATATCTAACTAAATGCTTGTGTTCCTAGCTCCAACAGTGCAGTAATATCTAACTAAATGCTTGTGTTCCTAGCTCCAACAGTGCAGTAATATCTAACTAAATGCTTGTGTTCCCAGCTCCAACAGTGCAGTAATATCTAACTAAATGCTTGTGTTTCTAGCTCCAACAGTGCAGTAATATCTTACTAAATGCTTGTGTTCCCAGCTCCAACAGTAATATCTAACTAAATGCTTGTGTTTCTAGCTCCAACAGTAATATCTAACTAAATGCTTGTGTTCCTAGCTCCAACAGTAATATCTAACTAAATGCTTGTGTTCCTAGCTCCAACAGTGCAGTAGTATCTAACTAAATGCTTGTGTTCCCAGCTCCAACAGTGCAGTAATATCTAACTAAATGCTTGTGTTTCTAGCTCCAACAGTAATATCTAACTAAATGCTTCTGTTCCTAGCTCCAACAGTAATATCTAACTAAATGCTTGTGTTTCTAGCTCCAACAGTAATATCTAACTAAATGCTTGTGTTCCCAGCTCCAACAGTGCAGTAATATCTAACTAAATGCTTGTGTTTCTAGCTCCAACAGTGCAGTAGTAGTGCTGCAGGTAAGACAAGGTGATTTAGGCCTTTCTGAGGATTAGAAGAGCTACTGTCTGTCTGCGTGTGTGTGTGTGTGTGTGTGTGTGTGTGTGTGTGTGTGTGTGTGCGATGTATATATAGTGTAATATATCTATCTACACAAAAGTATGTGGACACCCCTTCCATTCATAAAGTATTCAGATCCCTTGACTTTTTTCCACATTTTGTTACATTACAGCCTTATTCTAAAATGGATTAAATAAACATCTACACACAATACCCCATAATGACATCACCACAATACCCCGTAATGACATCACCACAATACCCCGTGATGACATCACCACAATACCCCGTAATGACATCACCACAATACCCCGTAATGACATCACCACAATACCCCGTAATGACATCACCACAATACCCCATGATGACATCACCACAATACCCCGTAATGACATCACCACAATAGCCCGTAATGACATCACAATACCCCATGATGACATCACCACAATACCCCGTAATGACATCACAATACCCCATGATGACAAAGCAAACAGGTTTTTAGAAATGTTGCAAATGCATTAAAAATAAAAACACCTTATTTACATAAGTATTCAGATCCTTTACTATGAGACTTGAAATTGAGCTCAGGTGCATCCTGTTTCCATTGATCATCCTTGAGATGTTTATACAACTTGATTGGAGTCCACCTGGGGTAAATTCAGTTGATTGGACATGATTTGGAAAGGCACACACCTGTCTATATAAGGTCCCACAGTTGACAGTGCATGTCAGAGCAAAAACCAAGCCATGAGGTCGAAGGAATTGTCTGTAGAGCTCCGAGACAGGATTATGTCAAGGCACAGATCTGGGGAAGGGAACCAAAACATTTCTGCTGCATTGAAGATCCCCAAGAACACAGTGGCCTCCATCATTCTGAAATGGAAGAAGTTTGGAACCACTCTTTGGAAAGACTCTTCCTAGAGCTGGCCGCCCGGCCAAACTGAGCAATCGGGGATGAAGGGCCTTGGTCAGGCGGACTTGAACCCGATCGAACATCTCTGGAGAGACCTGAAAATAGCTGTGCAGCGACGCTCCCCATCCAACCTGACAGAGCTTGAGAGGATCTGCAGAGAAGAATGGGAGAAACTCCCCAAATACAGATGTGCCAAGCTTGTAGCGTCATACCCAAGAAGACTTGAGGCTGTAATCGCTGCCGAAGGTCTGAAAACATCTTACAAACTAACATAAACTGTGTTTCAGGGACATTACACTTAAATGTAAAGATTAATTGTGATTAATACAAAATGGTGAAACATTGGTGGTTTAGTCAATACATTACTGGGAGCTTCATATAGAGTCTCTATTGGTATAGCCTACAGTTTACTGGCTGTCAGGTCGGCCCCTCCTCCAACTGTCCCGGCCGTCGGGTCGGCCCCTCCTCCAACTGTCCCGGCCGTCGGGTCGGCCCCTCCAACTGTCCCGGCCGTCGGGTCGGCCCCTCCAACTGTCCCGGCCGTCGGGTCGGCCCCTCCTCCTCCTCCAACTGTCCCGGCCGTCGGGTCGGCCCCTCCTCCTCCTCCAACTGTCCCGGCCGTCGGGTCGGCCCCTCCTCCTCCTCCAACTGTCCCGGCCGTCGGGTCGGCCCCTCCTCCTCCTCCAACTGTCCCGGCCGTCGGGTCGGCCCCTCCTCCTCCTCCAACTGTCCCGGCCGTCGGGTCGGCCCCTCCTCCTCCTCCAACTGTCCCGGCCGTCGGGTCGGCCCCTCCTCCTCCTCCAACTGTCCCGGCCGTCGGGTCGGCCCCTCCTCCTCCTCCAACTGTCCCGGCCGTCGGGTCGGCCCCTCCTCCTCCTCCAACTGTCCCGGCCGTCGGGTCGGCCCCTCCTCCTCCTCCAACTGTCCCGGCCGTCGGGTCGGCCCCTCCTCCTCCAACTGTCCCGGAAGTCGGGTCGGCCCCTCCTCCTCCAACTGTCCCGGCCGTCGGGTCGGCCCCTCCTCCAACTGTCCCGGCCGTCGGGTCGGCCCCTCCTCCTCCAACTGTCCCGGCCGTCGGGTCGGCCCCTCCTCCAACTGTCCCGGCCGTCGGGTCGGCCCCTCCTCCTCCAACTGTCCCGGCCGTCGGGTCGGCCCCTCCTCCTCCAACTGTCCCGGCCGTCGGGTCGGCCCCTCCTCCTCCAACTGTCCCGGCCGTCGGGTCGGCCCCTCTACCAACTGTTTCGGGGGCACCAGCTCATGCTTTTCACCAGATAAACCCACCCATCCCATTGGTTGTGTAGAGCCAGCTGTTCACCAGATAAATTGACTTACATTGGTTTTGTGCTGTAAATGCTAAACAGAGATATTGGTTTTGTGCTGTAAATGCTAAACATCAGAGATATTGGTTTTGTGCTGTAAATGCTAAACATCAGAAATATTGACTTACATTGGTTTTGTGCTGTAAATGCTAAACATCAGAGATATTGGTTTTGTGCTGTAAATGCTAAACAAATCCAAAACTTGGATTGCTGTCTTATCCATCGACTGATTACAGGGTAAGGAAAACAACGTAGCAAATGTCATTTTGTAATTTGGGTCAACTATCCATCATAAGACTACATTTGAGGTTTGAATTACATGAAATGTGTTTATAAAAAGCAAAGAAATAAATAAATAATCCCCCTGCAAAGGAAGAAGAGAAACAGCCTATAGCAAGGATCATCAACGAGATTCAGCTGAGGGACGATTTCTTTCCCTGGTAGCGGATGGCCTGAACATAATTACAAATCATTTGTAGACTGAAAATTGACCGCAAGAAGCCCAAACAGATATAATGTTTGACTAAAATAATCATTTCAAACCTGGTTTACATTTGTACATGATCATGTGCGTCTCTATTATGGTAGGAATAATATTGGTAACATATTCCTTAAATAAAAATTACTTGGGAGCTGATTTCCTGGTGTTTTTCACAGTCTTATGTCCAACAACAGAGAAGAAGGAAAAATAAATACAAATGATCTGAGAATTTGGGGGATCAAATAAAACCCACCTGCAGGAACCCTGGCCTATAACTGAGGCCTACTCCACACTGTCAGCCATGCATTGAACGGTTTTTTTTGGTTAGTTTTTTTTGCCAACAGTGATTAGGTTATATTATTAGCCTAAATTATGACTATCCAATCTAATAGTCAACATTATCTTACATCAGTATGCAAATGTTATGATGCACGATATGCTTTATAATAAAAGGTGTGTTTTTATAGTGAAAATAAGCTTCCCCAAACTTCAAACTCACACATATGATCCTGTGCCTTTATCACAGTCAACAACACACATATGATCCTGTGCCTTTATCACAGTCAACAACACACATATGATCCTGTGCCTTTATCACAGTCAACAACACACATATGATCCTGTGCCTTTATCACAGTCAACAACACACATATGATCCTGTGCCTTTATCACAGTCAACAACACACATATGATCCTGTGCCTTTATCACAGTCAACAACACACATATGATCCTGTGCCTTTATCACAGTCAACAACACACATATGATCCTGTGCCTTTATCACAGTCAACAACACACATATGATCCTGTGCCTTTATCACAGTCAACAACACACATATGATCCTGTGCCTTTATCACAGTCAACAACACACATATGATCCTGTGCCTTTATCACAGTCAACAACACACATATATTTTATAATGAGAATAGGTATATCATGAAAGCAAACAGAATGAAATAGAACATGTAAAATAACAGCCCTGGGGTTTATGACTTTTTAATCGAGATCTGGAGAGAGGGGGTACTTCTGCAGTTTTAAGGAGTGACAGCTGCTAAAAGTGGCTGTAGTTTAGCACCTTAGTCACATGACTACCTGGTAACCCAGCAGCAGCATGCTATATACCACACACACACACACACACCTGTTGGGTGATATATATAGCGAACAAGACATTCTATGAAACCACAGATTCTGACATGGGGTGAACTGGGTAGCTGGCAGTACTGGTACCCCATTCACAAATCAAATGGCCAATAAATCAAAAATAGTGTGAATATTTAAATACATAACCAGCCATTTTAACTTCCGTTAGCTAACTAGTAGTCCTTCATCCACTCACCTTGCGGGCTGCCGCCAGCGTTTCAACCAGTTGCAACAATTCGCCATCAGACTAAACATTGCTGTCCAAACTCAGATAATCGGCGGAAAATAGTCATGTAGCAACGACTCTGAATGGATCAAATGCCTCTGGTCGGCATTTCAGCTCATTATCATCATACAGCTGCATGAGTTAGGCCTAGGGGCCAATACAAGTGCCCTTCTTAGACATCGTTGGACTGTCGAAGTAAAAATACTAGCTACTGCCAGTACTAGTGAGTGTACTTGTTGCTTCTCTCAAATAATCCTTGGCCCGCTTGTAACGTTAGCTAGAACTAGCTAATAACATTAGCAGGTAAGTTTCCTAGCTGAACTACACTAGAAAACTATTATTATGTTTAGTACTTTTCACAAACTGCAAAAGATAGCGGCTAAACACCGTTAACTAGCCCAACGTTAGTTAGCTAACCTAGCATCCAACACAGCTAGCTAACGTCAGCGTTTAAGCGCTGCTTAGCGACCGTAGCTCGTTTTACGTACTAGCTGGCTTTTTAGGGATAAGTGTCAGGTAAAACAAAAACCCTATTTCAAAAAGAAAAGGTAATATTCCTTCATAAAGAGAGCTCTTCAGTGAGAATCCGTTGTTTGTTTACGCCGTCGTGTTCGGCTGCTATGGCTGCAGAGCCGTGTGTGCGTCATCATCAGTGGCCGAGAAATCAGGCGTCCTCTTTGTGTGGTTGTTACTACTTACCACAGCCGCAAAGTCATAATTATGGCTAAACCCTGACTATTCCTAAAAAAAAAAACTTTGTGGCTGTGGTAACTAGTGACAACTGTCAACGTCTGCAACAGCACGTTCTGTGGACAAAGTGTGGAACTACATGGGTCTAATAAATATGACAAGTGTTCTGGATTTTGTAAAATATATTTTTAAAATAATGGCTTTAATAGAAATCCTTAAATCTATTGACGTACCCGTGTGTCAATCTAAATAACATCCCCATCAAAATCTGTCAGATTAAGTTAGAGAAATGTTTTTGCCAGGGCTGCGTCTCAATCTGCCTGGGCTGCGTCTCAATCTGCCTGGGCTGCGTCTTCCACATCTGTGTTGGAAGGTGACCGAGCTACAGCGGTGTTTGTTAGACCATGACACATCACAAAAATGTTTTACGTCTGAACGGTTTGGCCTAAAAAAAAAAAAACTAGTTAACTCTTGATAAATAAATAAATAAAATAAAAAGACTTGGTCGACTTATACCAGTTTAACAACATGTGTTTTATTATTTTACATCAAGAAGTTGATATATAAACCCGTTTCAAAACACCCAGTTATAATAAGCCATTCAAACTCTTCACATATTTACAGGAGCCAAATAGAAGAAAAAAAACCCATATGAATAATACATTACACCTACAGCCACTGTTCTGTTGGGTTCAGTAGAACAGTCAGTAACCACACGGTGTGCTGCCGCCTCCCAAAACATCACAACAATATAGTTATTTCTCTTCCCCCCCCCCCCAAAAAAAGGGAAGTGATGTCAGAAGCTAATAGAAGTGTTTAGTCTCGTCCATGTGTTGAGCAATAGACTGTAATCAATAGATTGGTTTCTGAACAAGCAGGCGCAGGATTGTTGGTTGGGGACAGACGGGTCAATTCATATTAATACATGTAATAAGTTCCTAACCTCTTTATAAAATATGAGTCCCAAGTGGCACCCTGGCCTATTCCTTATAGTGAACCCAAAATAGGGCCCTGGTCTCAAGTAGTACACAAGGGACCGTTTGGGACAAGGACTCGTCAACTCATCCCAGACAGATATACAAAGAGTGAACCTTAAAATGTGCATTAAACTATAATGTTGATTAAAGTCAAATACATTAGAAAACATTTTTTTTTTTAAAGAGATGAATAGTCATTTTTAAATATGGAACATTATTTAGGCCTTATGGCTCAAACAGGTTGTTGTTGTTTAGACCTTATGGCTAATATGTTCAAACAGGTTGTTGATGTTTGTATTATAGTAAATTTAAAGCAGTAATATGGAAATTAAAAAGACACTTTGCACATTGCAGACACAATTGTCTCAAATGGCAACCTAATCCCTACATACAGGGCCAGATTAATGCAGGGGCTTACCGGGGCTGAAGCCCCTGGGCCCAGGCCCGTGTGGGGCCCCCCCCAAGACACTTATATACAGTATATATATATATTAGATAGAGATATTTTTTACTGCAACCGCCAACGACAGGAGGATTCAGGAGCCTGCTGTCAATGAGTTTTAGACAGCCTGCTGCCGCTCTGCTAATTATCAGACGAGGGAGAGAAGAAGAAGAGGCAGGGGCGTCCACGTGGGTAACTGGGGGGGGGGGGGCCCTGCCTTGATTGTGTAACTGATTAATAAAATAAACTGCATAATAAATAATTGTGTGAGTCAGGGGGCTGGGCCCAAGAGGCAAAAAATAAAAAATATTGAGTTATTAAAAAAATAAAAAAATAAAATCTATCCAATCACAGGAGCGTGCTCTCAATGTTCAAAATACACCAGAGAACATAATTTAGTCGCAGAGGATCAATAGTTAAAAAAAAAAAAATAACTGGTTAAAATTTGATCAAATACAGGTAATTGTCAAAATAAAGGAAACGCCTACATAAACGTCTTAAATAGGTGTTGTGTCACCACGAGCTGCCAGAACAGCTTCAATGCACCGTGGCATAGATTCTACAAGTGGACCTGGACCATGCCAGGAAAATGCACCCCCCCCACACATAAACTTTTGTATCCCCCTCATTTACTCAAGGGGTTTCCTTTATTTGGGCAGTTACCGGTTGCCTACAACACGCTCTCTAAATATACATGTTGTTGCGTTGTGGCCGTAGATATATAATCCATAGAAGAGGTTTTGGAAACTCTTAACCCCTGGCAGTTTGACTGTTAAACTCACTAGGGGTTTTGGGTTTTAAGTGACAAGTGCAAAAAGCAAAAAAGACGAGCAATAGTTTTTATTTTTTTTAGTGTGTGTTAAATATCTGAACATTTTTGTATAGTTAATATCCCTGCATAACATCAGTTCTCACAGCTTCAAGAGTCATTCCTTGACCCCAGCAATAAGTCTCTGTGGCCCAAATTACACCCTATTCCCTTTATAGTGCACTACTTTTGACCAGAGCCCCACATAGGGTAGGTAGTGCACTACTTTTGACCAGGGTTCACATAGAGTTGTGCACTATAGAGGGAATAAGATGCCATTTGGGACGCAAAACCCCTAGACCATTGACCAATAGAAGAGAAGCAGGAAGTAGCAGGTTGGTTCCAGGCACTTCTTCAGTCCAAAGTAAATACAAAGAAAAACAAAGAATATATATTAACTATCCGACCATCCTGCCAGGTCTCATATAGTGTCCGCCTTCATAAGTCCTTAGGGCTTTAGTTTAGAGACACTTCCTGGTCAATCAATCAAATCGGTCAATCCAAAAGACCCCTGAACTTTTGTATTTGAGGGTCAGGGTTCAAAGGTCGTAGGTTACTCCTATGGACCATGGGAGACTGAACATGGAAGAACGGTCAAAACCCTTTAATAATGTTCTCCGTCTTCTGTTGTAACCACCGGTCAACTTCAGTCACATCCCAGGCTAGTCAGCAAGTCATGTAAGAGTTAACGCTTGAAGAACCCTCTTCAATAAGGTAGCAGGGGTTGAGAGGTGTCTTCCGTTTGTAGGCCGCCTCAGATTGCCAGCCTCAGTCACAAGGGGAGTACTGGCACGGCTGTCCCAGACTAGCCAGCAAGTCATGTTAGAGTCCTGTAAACCCTGGTCGTCCCTCAGTAAGGTAGCAGGGTCGAAAGGGGTTCAACACTCCTAGCAGGTTTTGGAGGGGGTTAAACACCCCCCACCCTTTTTCCCTAGCAGCACATCCAAACATGTCCTCTTGTCTATAAGCTTCACCAGCTACCTGGAACAATAGTAAATCACAAACCACAATCGGCATACAATATCTGGAGCTTTCAACGTAAACAATATGGAGGAAAATCACATTTAAAAATCACTTCTATAATCTACTACACTTTGGGGTGATTTACCAGACACAGATTAAACCTAGTCCTGGAATAAGAATACTTTTTGATGGATTACCCATTGAGATTGTTTTTAAATCCATGACTTCTAGGCTTAAATCTGTGTCCGGAAACAGCTCCTAAATTACCTTGTATTAACTATCATTCAAATAAATGTTTTAATATTAAAATCAGACAACGAGAAATCAAATCCCTTAAAAGTAAACACAAATATGTTAACAACAAGTCACAATCTTATACTTACTTACTTACTGTCCTCATCTGAGTCGAAGCCAAAAAGTTTTGTACACTTCTTCAACGAGAGGTGCGTCTGCAACTCTTCTCCACTGTTGAAGGACAAGAAACACTTGGCACAGCGTCGTCTATGGACTAATAACGGTGTAGCCGTGGTCCCCGATGCCTCCACCACCAGGTCCGGGAGCACTGGAGAGAAATGAGGAGTCCAGGACATCTCTTTCCTGCGTTTCGGCATGGTGGTGTACCTCTCGTCTAGGTAGGCGGTGGGCGGAGGCCGGATGTATGGCCTGTTTTTAATCTTCCCAAAGAAAGTAGAGTTTTTCGCTTCCTCCTTGATAGGGGTTTGGGGAGTATTTGTAGGGGTTTTGGGAGTATTTGTAAGGGTTTTGGGAGTATTTGTAAGGGTTTGGGGAGTATTTGTAAGGGTTTGGGGAGTATTTGTAGGGGTTTTGGGAGTATTTGTAAGGGTTTGGGGAGTATTTGTAGGGGTTTTGGGAGTATTTGTAAGGGTTTTGGGAGTATTTGTAGGGGTTTTGGGAGTATTTGTAGGGGTTTTGGGAGTATTTGTAGGGGTTTGGGGAGTATTTGTAAGGGTTTGGGGAGTATTTGTAAGGGTTTTGGGAGTATTTGTAGGGGTTTGGGGAGTATTTGTAGGGGTTTGGGGAGTATTTGTAGGGGTTTGGGGAGTATTTGTAAGGGTTTGGGGAGTATTTGTAAGGGTTTGGGGAGTATTTGTAAGGGTTTGGGGAGTATTTGTAGGGGTTTGGGGAGTATTTGTAGGGGTTTGGGGAGTATTTGTAGGGGTTTGGGGAGTATTTGTAGGGGTTTGGGGAGTATTTGTAGGGGTTTGGGGAGTATTTGTAAGGGTTTTGGGAGTATTTGTAGGGGTTTGGGGAGTATTTGTAGGGGTTTGGGGAGTATTTGTAGGGGTTTGGGGAGTATTTGTAGGGGTTTTGGGAGTAGCAGGTTTATGGTTTCGTGGTTCGCATTTCTTGGATTTGGAAACTGTGCTTGTTTTAAGACTTGTTTTTTTAAGACTTGTCTGGTATTTTGGTGATTCCTTAGTAATCTCCTTTAAGTGTCCGTTAACCATCTTCTGGTCACAGACACTGCTAGCTGTTGAGTGTGATGTTTCTACCAATGGTTTATCATCTTCCTCCTTTGATTTACTTTCTACCACTTCTTTGTCTTTACTTCCTAGCACTTCTGTGACTTTATTAACATGTTTCTCTGGACCAGAGGTCTTTGACTTCACAGGTTTTTTGGAGGTCTTCCTAGGTTCTTTGCTAACAGGCCTCTTGGGTTCCTTGATAACACTTTGTTTCTTTAGAACTTGTGTTTTCTTTACCTCATCTGTCACCATTGGTAACTTCTCTGTGACTTTCGGAGTGACTGTGGGAGGAACAGGTTGGGTATCCTCATCTGTGCTAACGATGGAGATCTTCCTGATGTCTTTTACAACACTCTGTTTCTTTACAAGTTGCGTTTTCTTTAACTTATGCGTCACCTTAGGTTTTTTTGTCACTTTTGTGTCGGTGGTTGGGCCAGGTTGGGTATCCTTTTCTTTGCTAACGTTCGGTTTCTTAATAACCAGCATTTTCTTCAAGTTATTTATAATTTGTAGCTTTTTGGTAACTTTTTCAGTGGCGATAATTGTGGTAGAGGTGGTTGGACCAGTTGGGGTATAACTGTCTTTGCTAACGTTCTGTTGCTTTACAGCCAACGCTTTCTTTACCTTACGAATCATCTTTAACTTCTTGCTCACTTTTTCAGCTTTTTCATTGGCCGTGGTGACGGGAGTGGTTGAGGCGTTCATTTTCCTAACAACACACGGTTTCCTCTTAACCTGCAATTTCTTCAACTTATTTGTTACTTTTACAGAGACGTTAGAGCGGTCAGTAGTACAGGGATCCTTGTCCCTGGGAACATGCCGTTTCTTTACGACCTGCGTTTTCTTTAACGTCTTGGTCAAGTCATACTTCCTAGTTACCTTTACAGTAGTAGTAGTAGTGAGGTCAGTTGCCGATCCCTCCTTTTCTCTAAGAGGCCATAGTCTCTTTACACCCTGCATCTTCTGTAGCTTATTCCTCCTCACCTTACACCGTTTAATCACTTTTACAGAGGTGTTATTGGTGAGAAGGGTAGAGAAAACGGATTCATCCTTCCCTTCCTTTGGAAGACGATAGTGTTCTTGTTCGTGACGGTTAAGCTCCGGAAGACAAGCCAAGCGCTCCTGACAACCTGGGAAGCAGCACACTGCCAGGAGCGGCTGGTGAGTCTTGGTGTGGTTCCTCATTTCTGTCGCTGCACTGAACCGGGCTTTACACCCATCATGTAGACAGGGATGCCTGGGAATTCCTTTGTGCCATACAATGTGGTGCTGGTAATGCTGCAAAGTCAAAACGGGCTTCTTGCAAATATTGCATTTGCCATTGCCTTGACGGAACGTCGTTTCCAAGGGTTTGGCGTCGCCGCGGTGATCGTCCAGAATATGTCCGAGGAGAGAACGCCGTTTTCCAGTGAATATCTCTGTGCATCCCTCCACAGGGCATCCGCCGGGAGTCTCTTTACCCTGAACTGAGATCTCTAGAGGTCTCTCTACTGAAAGCCTGTCCTGTGTTACCGATACAGCCTGAGATTCTGTGTTGTCCTCCATGGTCTTTGCCGAGGTGCAGGGTTTCTCCTCTTCTTCCAAAGTCTTTGTCAGAGGAGAGGAGTAGGTTCCTCCTTGTTCACCTGTCGATGTCTTCACCGGAGAAGTAGCGATCTCCACGGGTTCCTCCCTCTGTTCCGGAGCCGAGTGCTCTTCCTCTTGCCTCCTACCGATCTTCTCTTGTTCCTCTGCCTGAGTATCACCATCACCCTCAGTTCCTTCAACCTTAAACCGTCTTCTGCCCCTCTGTGTCGACTGCTTGCCTTCAGACTCTTCTGTTGTGAGTTTAGTCTCCGGTGAAGGTTGAGAGTCAGTCGAGAGCCTATTGGTCGACCGTAGCTTCCGGCGATCCGGTGGAGTTGACTCCGAGGAGTTTATAGAGGAGGTCCTATTGGTCGACCGTAGCTTCCTGTTATCCGGAGTTGACGACTCTGCGGACTCTGTGGAATTTACAGGGATCCTCTTGCGTCCCCGTCTACCCCTCTGCGTTGAGCGTCCAGGCGTGTCTGACATCCCAGCTTTACAGTTCTCGCGGACCTCCTCAATATCAGACGCTAGGTTTCCTTTTTTCAACTTGTCGATGTGTTGGGACAGGTGCATCATGGCGAGCAGGTCGTTTTTGAACAGCATCCTACAGAACATACATTGGTCTCTGCGGAAGTGGTACATGGCGTGGGCTATAACACGTTTGCCTTTAAAAACCTTGTTGCAGAGACTACAGCGATATGCCAGTGGGTTTTTCTCATTCTCCTGTGGGGTGCCACCTCTAGGATGTTGTCCGATATCCCCAGAGACAGTTGGGGTGTCCTGTGTTTCCTGTGGAGAGTTTTCAATGACTTTTGAGGCATCTTTGGGGTCCTGTGACGTTTCTTCAGGGACTCTTGGGGTGACCTTTGGAGTGTGAGCACTTTCAGTGACTTTCGGGGTGACCAGTGAATTGTACTGTGTGTCCTGTGGGGTGTCTTCACTGTGTTGTAGGGTGTCTTCAGTAATCATCGGGGTATCTCCGCTGACCTTTGAGGTGTCTTTGGGTTCCTGTGACGTCTCTTCAGGGACTCTTGGGGTGTCCTCAGTGACCGGTGTGTCCTGTAGGGTGTCCTCATGGAGGTGTGGCGTGTCCCCATTGTTCTGTGTGGCATCACGTGTGTCCTTGGTGAGCTCTTCAGCGACCATTGAGGCGTCCACTGTGAGCTGTAGGGTGTCTGCAGTGTTTTGTATTTGTAGGGCGTCCTCAATGTGCTCGGAGGTATCTACAGTGACTTCCTGGCTGTCTACAGTGACTTCCTGGCTGTCTACAGTGACTTCCTGGGCATCCTCAATTACCTCCGAGCTGTCCTCCTCTGTGTTCTGTGGTAGTGTGTCCACATCCTCTGGAGTATCCACAGTGGATTTTGTCTGGTCCTCAGTAGCCTGTGGGGTGACTTCAGTGAAAGTGACTTTCAGGGTGTCCTCTGTGAGTTGTCCTATGTCCTGCCTATTCTGTGGGGGGTATTCGGTGATCTGAGGGGTGTCATTGTCCTGTGTCGAGTCCACAGGCACCTCTGGAGTACCCACAGTGCCTTTCAGGGGGTGCTCAAGCTGCCGGGTCTCATCAGTGAGCTGTGGGACGCTCTCAGCGGCCATTGGGCTATCCTCCGGCTCAGTGTTTTGTGAGGTACCCTTAATGTCCAGTTGGGTGTCCTGTTGAGTGTGTGGAGTGTCCATGTTTTCCAGGATGTCTGTAGTGTCCTGTGGGGCGACTTTGGTTACTTCTGAAGTGTCCTCAAGGACCACCGGGTCTGCGACGGCCTTAGGGATGACTTTTGGAGACGTTGACGGTGTCGTCTCCAACGTTTTGTGCGAGACATTATCTGTGGTCTGGTGCGTCACCGACTCCTTTTTTACGACAACATCAGAATCCGGACCCTTGGCAAACTTTTCAAACTCTCTGGCAAACGCTTCCATTGAGGTATTAGCCAACCAGCAGAAAGGAGTAAGAACAACAAGCTCCCGAGTTTCCTTTCCAGGGACGCAGCCAGTGTCACCGTCACCCATCATTGCTTCATCCACACCAATGTTTGCTATATCCATAGCCTCTTTCAGAATATCAGTAACTTCTGACTTCCTGGACGATTCTAAAATATCCCCGACTTCAGAAACGGTTTGCTTTTTCGGAATATTCGTAACTTCCGTTGGTTCTCTTGGGACATTAGTTACATTTGTATCTGTTCTTCTTCCTGTGTTATTAGGAACAATGACATTCACTGAGGGAACAGATGGAGTACATGTTTCCTGAGCATCAGTAGAGAATCCTTCCTCATTCTTGGGACTTTCGATGTGTTCAACAGCTCCACCTCGTGGTGTGAAAGTCATATCAGTGGCAGTTGCCGTGACAGTTTGTGAGGAGACCTCAACTTCCATTTCCACTGCAGACGTCTGGTAAAATACCCCCGAAGCATCACACGACACCGGCAGACAACTTTGGTTTAAGGAGGGACGGACGTCTGTCGCTTTCAACAAACAGGTTTCGGTATTCAACGTGACACCTTCCGCCTTAGGCGTCTGGGCGTAGTTGTGCAACTGCTGTATGAAGAGACTGGCGTTCTGAGCGGAAAGGATAAACGCCTCTCCGAGTCTATCCTTCACCCGATACTGTGCCTGGATTGGTGCCTTCGATTTATCACAGTTTAGAGTCACCAGTCCTTGCCTACTACTGAGATAATCCTCATGGAAGAACCCAAACACTTCGTTGTCAGGTAAGGAAACCTCCAGCTTTGAGTCATGAGCAGGAGATACTGCTGGTAGGTGGTTAGTAGCAGGAATCTCCTTCTGACGTTTACCTTCCTGTTCCCTCGGAGCTGTTAGACGAGCGGACGCCATTTTATTTTGTGAGGTAACGGCATTCTTTTGTTTGGTTGTGCTTTCCTTGACAGCGGCACCAGACTTAAAGGTCTTATTGGTCTTATCCACTGGTGTCTGCTGGGTCTTCTGCTGTGGAGGTTTCCTCCCTGGTTGGCGACCCTTCCGGGGAGCACTGTTCTCAGCCTGGAACGTACCCTCCAGTAGCCAACGGGGTTTCCTACCCCTCCGTTTGGGAGGTTTCTTCTCCGAGAGTCTGGTCATGTGCCTATGTGGTCTGTGACTGACTTGCCTGGCCAGGTTCTCCTGCGCCATGTCCAGTTGTCTGAAGGACCGTCTGACAGAGGAGGTCTCAGCTGAGGACTCTGTTGTTTTGACAGATGAACGCGGTGCCGGCTTCGGCCCAGGCTTCCTCCCTCTTCTTTTTATTACAGGTTGTTCCTCAACAACAGGGGGTTCAGTCGGCTTCTCCATCTTCGCTTTCGCCATCACATGATTAACAGGCAGCTGCTGCGGCTCGACAATAGAGGTCTTTTCGAACCTTTGACCTTTGACACGTTTGGCTGCCATCGGCGCCGTCGAAACGTGATTCTTCTGTTCTTTTTGGAACCGCCTTTTGGGCGCCGTTACCCGGTGAAAGGGTTTCATCTGAACGTGTTTCTGTGCTGGTTCAGGCTGCACACACTCTGACAGGTCAGCGCTCCAGCTGCAACAGGGCTCTTTGGTGTCGGTGCTGCAGTAGTTGGACACCCACCCATCATCCTCCTCCTCCTCCATCATCATCATCTTTGCCAACGCCGCCTTCTTCTCGCTCATCAACTTCAGGCAGTTGGTCCGGAGATTCAAAAGGTTCCAGAACTCTGGGTCGAAGTAGAGACCTCTCTTCAGGGTCTGGAGGATCTCAAAGCGGATGTGGTTCCCGATGGGACCGGCTTCGACGTGGTACTCCTGGTCGGGGTGCGTGTAGAGGAGGAACACCGTTTTGTAGGCTTCCACGGTACGCTCCAGGAAGAAGACGAGGAGGGCGCAGGCCCGGCAGACCTCCAGGTCGTTGGGGAGGAGGTAGGCTACCGTCTTGTAGATGAGGGACTTGGTGGAGGCGTCGCAGGGGTTTGTCTGGAGGGCGTGGGTGCAGAGCTCCACACAGAACTGAAGACCATCTTTTCCCAGCTGGGAGAGGAAAACAGAAATAGAACAGAAGGGGGTCAGCGAATTACCAAAAACAATGTATTTTTATATAGACAAACAGTCAGGTCCAAAATGATTGGCACCCTTGATAAAGATGAGCTATACTGAGCTATATTGTACTCAAAACAAAACGTAACTAGATTATTTGATACTAATACCATTTCTCAGAGAAAGAGATTGTTTAATTAACAATTTTTTTTTTTTTTTTGTCGTCTCAAGAGAGACAAGGTGAAAATGATTTGCACACCTGGGTTTTCAATCCCTCACTCTGCGAGGATAACGGCGCTGAGCCTTTCACCAGATTGGAGAACACACTGGGATCATAGACCATTCCTTCATACAGAATCTGTCCAGATCCTTGATATCCTTAATCTGCGCTTATGGACTGTTTCAATTCAAAAACCCCTAATCTGCGGTTTTCAATGAGGTTCAAGTCCGGAGACTGATGGACAACATGACTAAAATGTAGTTTTTGGGGTCAATGAACACATTTCTTTGTGAATTTTTAATGTGTTATTGGGGTTATTGTCTTGCGGCGACGTTTTATCCTCCTGGCAACCAGATTTAACCTGGCTAAAAACGTCCTGGTACTGGTTAAAAAGTCGAAGACGCCGTTGACCTTAACAAGAACAGACCTGCCAACCCTGTCCAACTATTTAAGAGTACCAGACGCGCACGTGTCCCGAATTGGGGTCGTCTTTCCTCCCCGCACGCTCGTGCGTGTGCCATTTGTGAATCTGATCTCAATTATAATTAAAATGTATCACACTCGCACAAATGCAACCTGTTATTTTTTTTCCATATTTGCATTTAAATTTCTTTCACTAGGAAATGCGAGTGAACTGCTGGAACTTCAGAGCCCACCGAATGTCCATCTTCTGTTCGCTAACGTTAGCTTGAAACTATTAGTGTTTACCTTCCCACAACACACGGAGTCCAAAAGGGATTTGTCCATGCATTCACGTACAATCTGACTGTCGGCAAACTCAGCATCACAACAAACAGGAGGGGCAGACACGAGGCAGCTACGTCCAATAATGATGTATTCATCTCCATGCCCGTTGACACAAACTCCGTACATGTCTGTGTGTCGCAGCTCGAGAAACAGGATGTTAGATTTACTTTGTGGATGTATTTTATTTATTAAAAAAAAAGTAAAAATAAAATAGGCCCTATTCATTTCTGCCTACTTTTAACGCATCTGCGTACATGGAGAGAGAATTGAATAGTTGGTACGCAAAATGCGTCCATTTTGAAAGGTTTGCAAGAGCCCCAGGGCCGGCGGAAGCACCCAGAGCCCCACAACATCAAAGATCCACCACCATATTTTACAGTAGGTAAATGGGGTTATTCTCTGCTCATGCATCCTGATTTGGACACCAAACCCACCGCTGGTCTGCGTGGACGAAGAGCTCTATTTACAGGCGATCTAACCAAAGCACCCGGTTTCAATCCAAGTGCCGATGTCATTTAAAAAACTCCAGCCGTTTACATTAGTTGGATGACATGAATATAGAGCTCTTTGGCAACACACACAGCAGCGGTGGGTTTGGTGTCGAAATCAGAACGTATAAGCAGAGAAGAAAAAAATAAACAACACATTGCTAGTTAGAACAAGTCTCAATGCCGTTATATTTTGCAAGGCGAGGTTTTGAAAAACAGGGGTGCCAATAATTATGACAGGGGTGCCAATAATTATGACGGGGGTGCCAATAATTAGGACGGGGGTGCCAATAATTATGACCAACCCTTCTATGAGAGAGAAGAAGAAAAAAAAAAATGTACTTGTGAAACTAAAATCTTTCCTTAAACGATTGTATAGGAGTATAAAATTATATCAAAATGTTTTGGAGAATACAATTATAGCTCAGTATTTGTATCATGTATTTATCCAGTCTTTGTTGCTCATCTTCATCAAAGATGTCAATTTTTTTTACTGAAAAACAAACAAACAATTCTACTAAAGACTCGGCCTAATCACGATCAGGGCCGTGTCCCAAAAGATAAACTATTCCCTATATACTATAGTGTGCTATTTTTAACCAGGGACCATAAATAAAGGGGCCACATGAGTCGTACCCCAGCATCATGCTAAGCTGATGGTATTTTTATTTAAAACTAGGCAAGTCAGTTAAGAACAAATTCTTATTTTCAATGACGGCCTAGGAACAGTGGGGTTTAACTGCCTTGTTCAAGGGGGCAGAACGACAGATTTTGTACCTTGTCACCTCGGGGGAGGGGGGGGGGGGGGATCCGATCTTGCGACCTTTCGGTTACTAGTCCAACGCTCATGTTGTTTGTCAGTTCAACACAATTCTCAGTCAAACCAACAACAACAGAAAAAGCCATGGCTTCTATTCATATCTCTAGTATGCACAGTAATCAGATAAAACAGTGGGGGGGGGGGGGGGGGGAACAAAAAGGCTCTGACATGTAAAATCAGAAAACCAAAAAAAAAAAAAATGTTTAAAAATAAAACAATAATAAAAAAAATGAAATCATCAACAAGCATCTAAAGAACGCTGACCGTAAGCCACTTTAGCTAGGTACAACCCAAAATCAAAACAGATTTTTTAAATCCTTCCTCTACCTCAACAACTCCATTACATCTGAACACCCCCCCCCCCCCCCCCCCCAAAAAAAAAAAAAATGTCAGCTGGAATCTTACCAATAAAATTACAATAAAAATTATTATTTTTTTTTAATTAAAAAGTCCAAATCAACAGTCACAGGAGGTCCTGGCTCACCTCTGCAAGGATCACTCTAATGAAAGAGAATATTGATCTGATGTTGGTGGCGGACAGCATCAATCGATGACTCTCTTCCAGGAAGGCCTGTTTGGACGGGTTGATCCGCAGACGGAGTCGACTCCATATAAACACCAAGTCCCTGTGAGAGGAAGAGTGATTCAATAACAAATTATAAAAACACTTCATTAATAATAAAAAAAAAAAAAAAAAAAAGTGAATTATTTACTGGGTTCAAAAAAAATTATAATATGTAATTACAGTTTATTCATTAGCTGACTCAATAAAAAAAAAACTGGTTTGTAAATCAGATCCCAACGGGGGAGCAGGAAGTGGTCCAAGATCAAATCAATCAATCAATGTTGTCTATAAAGCCCTTTTAATGTTAACAGTTATCACAAGGTGCTGAACGGTAACCAGGCCTAGAAAACCCCCAAACATCAAAGAACAAGCAGGATAAATAGATATCAGCACTTCAATAATAAACCCTGTGTATTTATAATTATTATTTTTTTTAAATATGTATTTATTTAACCTTTATTTTAACTAGACAAGTCATTTCATTACAAATTCTTATTTACAATGGACGGTCTAACCCCCGGCCAAACTCTTAACACGAACGACGCTGGACCAATTACGCGCCGCCCTATGGAACTCCCAATCACGGCTCGGTTGTGATACAGCCTGGATTCGAAAACCAGGGTCTGTAGTGACGCCTCTAGCGCTGAGATGCAGTGCCTTAGACCACTGAACCAGGGTCTGTAGTGACGCCGTTAGCACTGAGATGCAGTGCCTTAGACCGCTGAACCAGGGTCTGTAGTGACGCCTCTAGCGCTGAGATGCAGTGTCTCAGACCACTGCGCCACTCAGGAGACCCACAAAGCCATTTGGACACAGTGTCTATCCAGATGCAGGTAACCATCTCAAACAGCGTTGCTGATACACAAAGTAATTCAATTGTAATGCAACATCCAATCCGGTCATACATCAGATCAATGAGCTAAGCTAGTTAGCATCGGTCATGTTGAAACTGGACAAGAGAACGGTCTTCCCTTCTACCACGACAGACTGGCCAGACCATAAATGAGCTAAGCTAGTTAGCATCGGTCATGTTGAAACTGGACAAGAGAACGGTCTTCCCTTCTACCACGACAGACTGGCCAGACCACGTAGCCCACGACGAGCCATGCCGTCTCTACAATGCTTTGTACATTTCCCATTTGGTAATGCCTCATCCGTCACAGTTTGCAGCAGCACTGACAGCTATGAAAACTGGGGTCAGAGTTCCACACGGAACGATACGACGAGTCAGCTTGTTTCTGCTCACTGATTGGATATTGCATTAAGTCAGTTGTGTGATATAGGATCGATTTTCTATCTCTTGCGATGCAACTCAGTCCCAGGACAATGTGTTCGGGCTGACACAGAACAAACCCAGTCCCAGGACAATGTGTTCGGGCTGACACAGAACAAACCCAGTCCCAGGACAATGTGTTTGGGCTGACAACAGAACAACCCAGTCCCAGGACAATGTGTTTGGGCTGACACAGAACAACCCAGTCCCAGGACAATGTGTTTGGGCTGACACAGAACAACCCAGTCCCAGGACAATGTGTTTGGGCTGACACAGAACAACCCAGTCCCGGGACAATGTGTTCGGGCTAACACAGAACAACCCAGATATAACTCAGTCCCAGGACAATATGTTCGGGCTGACACAGAACAACCCAGTCCCAGGACAATGTGTTTTGGGCTGACACAGAACAACCCAGATAGAGAGTATCTGTTATCTCTACCTAGTACCATCTGCAGAGAGAGAGAATGTGTTATCCCCCCCGACGTAGAACACAGACGTCCCCCCCGACGTAGAACACAGACGTCCCCCCCCCGACGTAGAACACAGACGTCCCCCCCCCCGACGTAGAACACAGACGTCCCCCCCCCCGACGTAGAACACAGGACGTCCCCCCCCCCCCGGACGTAGAACACAGACGTCCCCCCCCCCGACGTAGAACACAGACGTCCCCCCCCCCGACGTAGAACACAGACGTCCCCCCCCGACGTAGAACACAGGACGTCCCCCCCCCCCGACGTAGAACACAGACGTCCCCCCCCCCGACGTAGAACACAGACGTCCCCCCCGACGTAGAACACAGACGTCCCCCCCCGACATAGAACACAGACGTCCCCCCCCCCCGACGTAGAACACAGACGTCCCCCCCCCCGACGTAGAACACAGACGTCCCCCCCCCCCGACGTAGAACACAGACGTCCCCCCCCGACGTAGAACACAGACGTCCCCTCCCCGACGTAGAACACAGACGTCCCCCCCCGACGTAGAACACAGACGTCCCCCCCCCCGACGTAGAACACAGACGTCCCCCCCCGACGTAGAACACAGACGTCCCCCCCCCGACGTAGAACACAGACGTCCCCCCCGACGTAGAACACAGACGTCCCCCCCCGACGTAGAACACAGACGTCCCCCCCGACGTAGAACACAGACGTCCCCCCCCGACGTAGAACACAGACGCCCCCCCCCCGACGTAGAACACAGACCGGTACGATGTGAGTATTGACCGTGACGAGCCTCACCACGTGAAGAACATATCTCCTCTGTGTAGTTTGCTGAGAGAGGAAGGCTGTGCAGAGGGACAGAAGAGTCTCGTCGCTCTCCTCACTCTCCGTGTTACACACGATATCCACAGCATCCTTACCGTCGATGTCAGACATCTACAGGTAGAGAGAAGGAGAAATGGTGACATCGTTCAGGCATTTATACGGGAGATTCCAGTGGCGTAGTGGAGGGTAAAACGCAGCTCAACGACATCAGGGGACCGTTTACTTCACTCGAAGCGAAACGGTGATCAGAGTCGAGCCATTTCTCCCCACTACGTCACTGCTAGATCCCTAACGACGTCGCCCAAGACGAAGACGTAAACAGATGATAAAAAGAAAGAAAAAAATTACTTCTACCTGTAGTTAGCAATACCACCCACCCACATACGTGACCTACTAAACCTTTCCAAACACGGGGGAGAAGGAAGCAACTCCAAATATGGACTGCAACCACCACATTTATCAATTAGTTGGTGCTCTTATACAAAACACATCATCTTTGTCAAAACCTCATCCTCTCATCTCTACCGTAGATCCCAGCTAGCATATCAGTTCATCTCTACCGTAGATCCCAGCTAGCATATCAGTTCATCTCTACCGTAGATCCCAGCTAGCATATCAGTTCATCTCTACTGTAGATCCCCAGCTAGCATATCAGTTCATCTCTACCGTAGATCCCAGCTAGCATATCAGTTCATCTCTACTGTAGATCCCAGCTAGCATATCAGTTCATCTCTACCGTAGATCCCAGCTAGCATATCAGTTCATCTCTACCGTAGATCCCAGCTAGCATATCAGTTCATCTCTACTGTACATCCCAGCTAGCATATCAGTTCATCTCTACTGTACATCCCAGCTAGTATATCAGTTCATCTCTACCGTAGATCCCAGCTAGCATATCAGTTCATCTCTACCGTACATCCCAGCTAGCATATCAGTTCATCTCTACTGTAGATCCCAGCTAGCATATCAGTTCATCTCTACCGTAGATCCCAGCTAGCATATCAGTTCATCTCTACTGTAGATCCCAGCTAGCATATCAGTTCATCTCTACTGTAGATCCCAGCTAGCATATCAGTTCATCTCTACTGTACATCCCAGCTAGCATATCAGTTCATCTCTACCGTACATCCCAGTTAGCATATCAGTTCATCTCTACCGTAGATCCCAGCTAGCATATCAGTTCATCTCTACCGTACATCCCAGTTAGCATATCAGTTCATCTCTACCGTAGATCCCAGCTAGCATATCAGTTCATCTCTACCGTAGATCCCAGCTAGCATATCAGTTCATCTCTACCGTACATCCCAGCTAGCATATCAGTTCATCTCTACTGTACATCCCAGCTAGCATATCAGTTCATCTCTACTGTACATCCCAGCTAGCATATCAGTTCATCTCTACTGTACATCCCAGCTAGCATATCAGTTCATCTCTACCGTAGATCCCAGCTAGCATATCAGTTCATCTCTACCGTACATCCCAGCTAGCATAATCAGTTCATCTCTACCGTACATCCCAGCTAGCATATCAGTTTCATCTCTACCGTACATCCCAGCTAGCATATCAGTTCATCTCTACCGTACATCCCAGCTAGCATATCAGTTCATCTCTACCGTAGATCCCAGCTAGCATGTCAGTTCATCTCTACCGTACATCCCAGCTAGCATATCAGTTCATCTCTACCGTACATCCCAGCTAGCATGTCAGTTCATCTCTACCGTACATCCCAGCTAGCATGTCAGTTCATCTCTACTGTAGATCCCAGCTAGCATGTCAGTTCATCTCTACTGTAGATCCCAGCTAGCATGTCAGTTCATCTCTACTGTAGATCCCAGCTAGCATATCAGTTCATCTCTACCGTACATCCCAGCTAGCATATCAGTTCATCTCTACTGTAGATCCCAGCTAGCATATCAGTTCATCTCTACCGTACATCCCAGCTAGCATATCAGTTCATCTCTACCGTACATCCCAGCTAGCATATCAGTTCATCTCTACCGTACATCCCAGCTAGCATATCAGTTCATCTCTACTGTAGATCCCAGCTAGCATATCAGTTCATCTCTACTGTAGATCCCAGCTAGCATATCAGTTCATCTCTACTGTAGATCCCAGCTAGCATATCAGTTCATCTCTACTGTAGATCCCAGCTAGCATATCAGTTCATCTCTACTGTACATCCCAGCTAGCATATCAGTTCATCTCTAACGTACATCCCAGCTAGCATATCAGTTCATCTCTACTGTACATCCCAGCTAGCATATCAGTTCATCTCTACTGTACATCCCAGCTAGCATATCAGTTCATCTCTACTGTACATCCCAGCTAGCATATCAGTTCATCTCTACCGTACATCCCAGCTAGCATCAGTTCATCTCTACCGTAGATCCCAGCTAGCATATCAGTTCATCTCTAACGTACATCCCAGCTAGCATATCAGTTCATCTCTACTGTACATCCCAGCTAGCATATCAGTTCATCTCTACTGTAGATCCCAGCTAGCATATCAGTTCATCTCTAACGTACATCCCAGCTAGCATATCAGTTCATCTCTACTGTACATCCCAGCTAGCATATCAGTTCATCTCTACCGTACATCCCAGCTAGCATATCAGTTCATCTCTACCGTACATCCCAGCTAGCATATCAGTTCATCTCTACTGTAGATCCCAGCTAGCATATCAGTTCATCTCTAACGTACATCCCAGCTAGCATATCAGTTCATCTCTACCGTACATCCCAGCTAGCATATCAGTTCATCTCTACCGTAGATCCCAGCTAGCATATCAGTTCATCTCTACCGTACATCCCAGCTAGCATATCAGTTCATCTCTACCGTAGATCCCAGCTAGCATATCAGTTCATCTCTACTGTAGATCCCAGCTAGCATATCAGTTCATCTCTACTGTACATCCCAGCTAGCATATCAGTTCATCTCTACCGTAGATCCCAGCTAGCATATCAGTTCATCTCTACCGTACATCCCAGCTAGCATATCAGTTCATCTCTACTGTACATCCCAGCTAGTATATCAGTTCATCTCTACTGTAGATCCCAGCTAGCATATCAGTTCATCTCTACTGTACATCCCAGCTAGCATATCAGTTCATCTCTACCGTACATCCCAGCTAGCATATCAGTTCATCTCTACCGTACATCCCAGCTAGCATATCAGTTCATCTCTACCGTACATCCCAGCTAGCATATCAGTTCATCTCTACCGTACATCCCAGCTAGCATATCAGTTCATCTCTACCGTAGATCCCAGCTAGCATATCAGTTCATCTCTACTGTAGATCCCAGCTAGCATATCAGTTCATCTCTACTGTAGATCCCAGCTAGCATATCAGTTCATCTCTACTGTACATCCCAGCTAGCATATCAGTTCATCTCTAACGTACATCCCAGCTAGCATATCAGTTCATCTCTACTGTACATCCCAGCTAGCATATCAGTTAATCTCTGCTGTACATCCCAGCTAGCATATCAGTTCATCTCTACTGTACATCCCAGCTAGCATATCAGTTCATCTCTACCGTACATCCCAGCTAGCATCAGTTCATCTCTACCGTAGATCCCAGCTAGCATATCAGTTCATCTCTAACGTACATCCCAGCTAGCATATCAGTTCATCTCTACTGTACATCCCAGCTAGCATATCAGTTCATCTCTACTGTAGATCCCAGCTAGCATATCAGTTCATCTCTAACGTACATCCCAGCTAGCATATCAGTTCATCTCTACTGTACATCCCAGCTAGCATATCAGTTCATCTCTACCGTACATCCCAGCTAGCATATCAGTTCATCTCTACCGTACATCCCAGCTAGCATATCAGTTCATCTCTACTGTAGATCCCAGCTAGCATATCAGTTCATCTCTAACGTACATCCCAGCTAGCATATCAGTTCATCTCTACCGTACATCCCAGCTAGCATATCAGTTCATCTCTACCGTAGATCCCAGCTAGCATATCAGTTCATCTCTACCGTACATCCCAGCTAGCATATCAGTTCATCTCTACCGTAGATCCCAGCTAGCATATCAGTTCATCTCTACTGTAGATCCCAGCTAGCATATCAGTTCATCTCTACTGTACATCCCAGCTAGCATATCAGTTCATCTCTACCGTAGATCCCAGCTAGCATATCAGTTCATCTCTACTGTACATCCCAGCTAGCATATCAGTTCATCTCTACTGTACATCCCAGCTAGTATATCAGTTCATCTCTACTGTAGATCCCAGCTAGCATATCAGTTCATCTCTACCGTACATCCCAGCTAGCATATCAGTTCATCTCTACCGTAGATCCCAGCTAGCATATCAGTTCATCTCTAACGTACATCCCAGCTAGCATATCAGTTACAGTAAATAGCCCCAGCAGTCATTAGCCCCCCAATCCCAACATTTTATATTTAAGTCATTTAGCAGATGTTTTTATCGAGAACCCAGGAATCCTAATAACCAAAGTTTGTTCCCTCACCTCTTCGTGCATATGGTGAGGGAGCGATGCCTTCAAGAGACAGGTGAGGTAGGCCTGTCGGAAGAACAGGTGTCGTCCGGCAACAGGGTGCTGAGAGCAGGTCTTAGCCAAGACCACAGCCTCGGTGAACATCTCACTGGACAGCAGGTAACGAACACGAAGCTCAAAGAACACTGGCACCTCTGAGCCTAGGTACCGGTCCACTGTGGAGAGAGAGAGGTCAAAGGTCAATGTTGCATCTCTGAGCCTAGGTACCGGTCCACTGTGGAGAGAGAGAGAGAGGTCAAGGGTCAATGTTGCATCTCTGAGCCTAGGTACCGGTCCACTGTGGAGAGAGAGAGGTCAAAGGTCAATGTTGCATCTCTGAGCCTAGGTACCGGTCCACTGTGGAGAGAGAGGTCAAAGGTCAATGTTGCATCTCTGAGCCTAGGTACCGGTCCACTGTGGAGAGAGAGGTCAAAGGTCAATGTTGCATCTCTGAGCCTAGGTACCGGTCCACTGTGGAGAGAGAGAGGTCAAGGGTCAATGTTGCATCTCTGAGCCTAGGTACCGATCCACTGTGGAGAGAGAGAGAGGTCAAGGGTCAATGTTGCATCTCTGAGCCTAGGTACCGGTCCACTGTGGAGAGAGAGAGGTCAAAGGTCAATGTTGCATCTCTGAGCCTAGGTACCGGTCCACTGTGGAGAGAGAGAGGTCAAGGGTCAATGTTGCATCTCTGAGCCTAGGTACCGGTCCACTGTGGAGAGAGAGAGAGGTCAAGGGTCAATGTTGCATCTCTGAGCCTAGGTACCGGTCCACTGTGGAGAGAGAGAGAGGTCAAGGGTCAATGTTGCATCTCTGAGCCTAGGTACCGGTCCACTGTGGAGAGAGAGAGGTCAAGGGTCAATGTTGCATCTCTGAGCCTAGGTACCGGTCCACTGTGGAGAGAGAGAGAGGTCAAGGGTCAATGTTGCATCTCTGAGCCTAGGTACCGGTCCACTGTGGAGAGAGAGGTCAAAGGTCAATGTTGCATCTCTGAGCCTAGGTACCGGTCCACTGTGGAGAGAGAGGTCAAAGGTCAATGTTGCATCTCTGAGCCTAGGTACCGGTCCACTGTGGAGAGAGAGAGGTCAAGGGTCAATGTTGCACCTCTGAGCCTAGGTACCGGTCCACTGTGGAGAGAGAGAGGTCAAGGGTCAATGTTGCACCTCTGAGCCTAGGTACCGGTCCACTGTGGAGAGAGAGAGAGGTCAAGGGTCAATGTTGCATCTCTGAGCCTAGGTACCGGTCCACTGTGGAGAGAGAGGTCAAAGGTCAATGTTGCATCTCTGAGCCTAGGTACCGGTCCACTGTGGAGAGAGAGGTAAAGGTCAATGTTGCATCTCTGAGCCTAGGTACCGGTCCACTGTGGAGAGAGAGAGAGGTCAAGGGTCAATGTTGCATCTCTGAGCCTAGGTACCGATCCACTGTGGAGAGAGAGAGAGGTCAAGGGTCAATGTTGCATCTCTGAGCCTAGGTACCGGTCCACTGTGGAGAGAGAGAGGTCAAAGGTCAATGTTGCATCTCTGAGCCTAGGTACCGGTCCACTGTGGAGAGAGAGAGGTCAAGGGTCAATGTTGCATCTCTGAGCCTAGGTACCGGTCCACTGTGGAGAGAGAGAGAGGTCAAGGGTCAATGTTGCATCTCTGAGCCTAGGTACCGGTCCACTGTGGAGAGAGAGAGGTCAAGGGTCAATGTTGCATCTCTGAGCCTAGGTACCGGTCCACTGTGGAGAGAGAGAGGTCAAGGGTCAATGTTGCATCTCTGAGCCTAGGTACCGGTCCACTGTGGAGAGAGAGAGGTCAAGGGTCAATGTTGCATCTCTGAGCCTAGGTACTGGTCCACTGTGGAGAGAGAGAGAGGTCAAGGGTCATTGTTGCATCTCTGAGCCTAGGTACCGGTCCACTGTGGAGAGAGAGAGGTCAAGGGTCATTGTTGCATCCCAAATAGTGCTCTATATTTGGGATGTTACAGTAGTAAATATTAAATCCACAGAGAGAGAGAGAAACCTGTAGTTAACTGTCATTATAGACGGACGACTCCAGAGCAGATATTTACACAACAGATTTATAGTCAGTAAATACAACATGGTATGGATGAGTATGTTGAAGTGGTCCATGGCTCTCCCTCTCATCCTCCCTTTCTCTCCCAGTCTCTCACCTTCATCCCGGGGCAGTTGTGAGTGCTTCAGGATGGCCTGTAGTATGGGGTTGGTCCACGGTCCCTTCTCTCTGATGATCTGTCCCACCTGCAGCAGGTGGATGTTCTGGTGCCTCTCCAGCTGGGAAAAACATTCCTGAAAGAGGAGGAAGAGGTTAGCCTGGTCCAAGATCTATGTGCCATCTTGTCAAACTCAAGAGTGACGTTTTACAGCATTACATAAAGCAGTGAGAAATGGATATGATCCGATTGGTCAGCTGATTCAAATGGATATGATCCGATTGGTCTGCCGATTACAACACAGCCTCTTTGTGTCGTCTTGTTGACATGACAACAACCACAGGAGCTGGCAAGAACAGCACAAACAGATCTGGAACCAGGCTAGGAAGGAAGGGGAGTCAACTCATCACCGCCATATATCTATGATTCCCGATATTTGTAAGACAACTCACCTGGAACGAATCCAGGATATTTTTCAAGGGATCCTGCAGGATCTTATTCCTGTTCAAAAACAGCAACAGCTCAAAAGCACTCCTGTGGGGAGAAAAAGGGGGAGGGGGGGGGAGAGAAAAGGGAGGGGGGGGAGAAAGGGGAGGGGGGGAGAAAGGGGAGGGGGGGGAGGGGAGAAAGGGGAGGGGGGGAGAGAAAGGGGAGGGGGGGGAGAGAAAGGGGAGGGGGGGGAGAGAAAGGGGAGGGGGGGGGAGGAGAAAGGGGAGGGGGGGGGGAGAGAAAGGGGAGGGGGGGAGAGAAAGGGGAGGGGGGGAGAGAAAGGGGAGGGGGGGGAAAGGGGAGGGGGGGGGAGAAAGGGGAGGGGGGGAGAAAGGGGAGGGGGGAGAAAGGGGGGGGGAAAGGGGAGGGGGGGGAGAAAGGGGAGGGGGGGGAGAAAGGGGAGGGGGGAGAGAAAGGGGAGGGGGGGAGAGAAAGGGGAGGGGGGGGAGAGAAAAGGGGAGGGGGGGGAGAGAAAAGGGGAGGGGGGGGAGAAAGGGGAGGGGGGGGAGAGAAAGGGGAGGGGGGGGAGAGAAAGGGGAGGGGGGGAGAGAAAGGGGAGGGGGGGGGAGAAAGGGGAGGGGGGGGGAAAGGGGGGGGGAGAAAGGGGAGGGGGGGGGAGAAAGGGGGGGGGGGGAAAGGGGGGGGGGAGAGAAAGGGGAGGGGGGGGGACTGTTTGAGCCTCTTACCTCCTTTAATAAATGTTACAACAGGGACGGAATAAATAACAAGGCTGAAAAGAGCAGAGTCAGCCTAGAAAACAACACTCAGACTGGGGGTGACAGGACACTATGTACCCCAAGGAGCAGGTAAACAACAACACTCAGACTGGGGGTGACAGGACACTATGTACCCCAAGGAGCAGGTAAACAACAACACTCAGACTGGGGGTGACAGGACACTATGTACCCCAAGGAGCAGGTAAACAACAACACTCAGACTGGGGGTGACAGGACACTATGTACCCCAAGGAGCAGGTAAACAACAACACTCAGACTGGGGGTGACAGGACACTATGTACCCCAAGGAGCAGGTAAACAACAACACTCAGACTGGGGGTGACAGGACACTATGTACCCCAAGGAGCAGGTAAACAACAACACTCAGACTGGGGGTGACAGGACACTATGTACCCCAAGGAGCAGGTAAACAACAACACTCAGACTGGGGGTGACAGGACACTATGTACCCCAAGGAGCAGGTAAACAACAACACTCAGACTGGGGGTGACAGGACACTATGTACCCCAAGGAGCAGGTAAACAAGTCAACACTCAGACTGGGGGTGACAGGACACTATGTACCCCAAGGAGCAGGTAAACAAGTCAACACTCAGACTGGGGGTGACAGGACACTATGTACCCCAAGGAGCAGGTAAACAACAACACTCAGACTGGGGGTGACAGGACACTATGTACCCCAAGGAGCAGGTAAACAACAACACTCAGACTGGGGGTGACAGGACACTATGTACCCCAAGGAGCAGGTAAACAAGTCAACACTCAGACTGGGGGTGACAGGACACTATGTACCCCAAGGAGCAGGTAAACAAGTCAACACTCAGACTGGGGGTGACAGGACACTATGTACCCCAAGGAGCAGGTAAACAAGTCAACACTCAGACTGGGGGTGACAGGACACTATGTACCCCAAGGAGCAGGTAAACAACAACACTCAGACTGGGGGTGACAGGACACTATGTACCCCAAGGAGCAGGTAAACAAGTCAACACTCATACTGGGGGTGACAGGACACTATGTACCCCAAGGAGCAGGTAAACAAGTCAACACTCAGACTGGGGGTGACAGGACACTATGTACCCCAAGGAGCAGGTAAACAACAACACTCAGACTGGGGGTGACAGGACACTATGTACCCCAAGGAGCAGGTAAACAAGTCAACACTCAGACTGGGGGTGACAGGACACTATGTACCCCAAGGAGCAGGTAAACAAGTCAACACTCAGACTGGGGGTGACAGGACACTATGTACCCCAAGGAGCAGGTAAACAACAACACTCAGACTGGGGGTGACAGGACACTATGTACCCCAAGGAGCAGGTAAACAAGTCAACACTCAGACTGGGGGTGACAGGACACTATGTACCCCAAGGAGCAGGTAAACAAGTCAACACTCAGACTGGGGGTGACAGGACACTATGTACCCCAAGGAGCAGGTAAACAACAACACTCAGACTGGGGGTGACAGGACACTATGTACCCCAAGGAGCAGGTAAACAAGTCAACACTCAGACTGGGGGTGACAGGACACTATGTACCCCAAGGAGCAGGTAAACAACAACACTCAGACTGGGGGTGACAGGACACTATGTACCCCAAGGAGCAGGTAAACAACAACACTCAGACTGGGGGTGACAGGACACTATGTACCCCAAGGAGCAGGTAAACAAGTCAACACTCAGACTGGGGGTGACAGGACACTATGTACCCCAAGGAGCAGGTAAACAACAACACTCATACTGGGGGTGACAGGACACTATGTACCCCAAGGAGCAGGTAAACAAGTCAACACTCAGACTGGGGGTGACAGGACACTATGTACCCCAAGGAGCAGGTAAACAAGTCAACACTCATACTGGGGGTGACAGGACACTATGTACCCCAAGGAGCAGGTAAACAAGTCAACACTCAGACTGGGGGTGACAGGACACTATGTACCCCAAGGAGCAGGTAAACAACAACACTCAGACTGGGGGTGACAGGACACTATGTACCCCAAGGAGCAGGTAAACAAGTCAACACTCAGACTGGGGGTGACAGGACACTATGTACCCCAAGGAGCAGGTAAACAACAACACTCAGACTGGGGGTGACAGGACACTATGTACCCCAAGGAGCAGGTAAACAAGTCAACACTCATACTGGGGGTGACAGGACACTATGTACCCCAAGGAGCAGGTAAACAAGTCAACACTCAGACTGGGGGTGACAGGACACTATGTACCCCAAGGAGCAGGTAAACAAGTCAACACTCAGACTGGGGGTGACAGGACACTATGTACCCCAAGGAGCAGGTAAACAAGTCAACACTCAGACTGGGGGTGACAGGACACTATGTACCCCAAGGAGCAGGTAAACAACAACACTCAGACTGGGGGTGACAGGACACTATGTACCCCAAGGAGCAGGTAAACAAGTCAACACTCAGACTGGGGGTGACAGGACACTATGTACCCCAAGGAGCAGGTAAACAACAACACTCATACTGGAGATAGTGTCCTGTCACCCCCAGTCTCTATGTACCCCAAGGAGCAGGTAAACAAGTCAACACTCAGACTGGGGGTGACAGGACACTATGTACCCCAAGGAGCAGGTAAACAACAACACTCAGACTGGGGGTGACAGGACACTATGTACCCCAAGGAGCAGGTAAACAAGTCAACACTCAGACTGGGGGTGACAGGACACTATGTACCCCAAGGAGCAGGTAAACAAGTCAACACTCAGACTGGGGGTGACAGGACACTATGTACCCCAAGGAGCAGGTAAACAACAACACTCAGACTGGGGGTGACAGGACACTATGTACCCCAAGGAGCAGGTAAACAAGTCAACACTCAGACTGGGGGTGACAGGACACTATGTACCCCAAGGAGCAGGTAAACAACAACACTCAGACTGGGGGTGACAGGACACTATGTACCCCAAGGAGCAGGTAAACAACAACACTCAGACTGGGGGTGACAGGACACTATGTACCCCAAGGAGCAGGTAAACAAGTCAACACTCAGACTGGGGGTGACAGGACACTATGTACCCCAAGGAGCAGGTAAACAACAACACTCATACTGGGGGTGACAGGACACTATGTACCCCAAGGAGCAGGTAAACAAGTCAACACTCAGACTGGGGGTGACAGGACACTATGTACCCCAAGGAGCAGGTAAACAAGTCAACACTCATACTGGGGGTGACAGGACACTATGTACCCCAAGGAGCAGGTAAACAAGTCAACACTCAGACTGGGGGTGACAGGACACTATGTACCCCAAGGAGCAGGTAAACAACAACACTCAGACTGGGGGTGACAGGACACTATGTACCCCAAGGAGCAGGTAAACAAGTCAACACTCAGACTGGGGGTGACAGGACACTATGTACCCCAAGGAGCAGGTAAACAACAACACTCAGACTGGGGGTGACAGGACACTATGTACCCCAAGGAGCAGGTAAACAAGTCAACACTCATACTGGGGGTGACAGGACACTATGTACCCCAAGGAGCAGGTAAACAAGTCAACACTCAGACTGGGGATGACAGGACACTATGTACCCCAAGGAGCAGGTAAACAAGTCAACACTCAGACTGGGGGTGACAGGACACTATGTACCCCAAGGAGCAGGTAAACAAGTCAACACTCAGACTGGGGGTGACAGGACACTATGTACCCCAAGGAGCAGGTAAACAACAACACTCAGACTGGGGGTGACAGGACACTATGTACCCCAAGGAGCAGGTAAACAAGTCAACACTCAGACTGGGGGTGACAGGACACTATGTACCCCAAGGAGCAGGTAAACAACAACACTCATACTGGAGATAGTGTCCTGTCACCCCCAGTCTCTATGTACCCCAAGGAGCAGGTAAACAAGTCAACACTCATACTTACAGGGCAAGGCTACTCAGTGTGTAGCATACATGTTCACAGTCAGACGGGAAGCAGGCCGAGGCTTGGACAAAGGAACATAGAGCTGTCTGGAGCACCTGGAGCTGTGGCAAGGGTACCTGCCATCGTCCTGAATACACCTCCACCAACTACAGGGGGGAGGGGAGGGAGAGAGGGAGGAGAGAGAGAGAGGGAAGGGGGTGGGGAGAAACAGGGAAGGGGGTGGGAGGAGATACAGGTAGGAAAGGGGTGGAGAGAGATACAGGTAGGAAAGTGGGGGGGAGAGATACAGGTAGGAAAGTGGGGGGGAGAGATACAGGTAGGAAAGTGGGGGGGAGATATACAGGTAGGAAAGTGGGGGGAGAGATACAGGTAGGAAAGTGGGGGGGGGGGGGGTACAGGTAGGAAAGGGGGGGAGAGAGATACAGGTAGGAAAGGGGTGGGGAGAGATACAGGTAGGAAAGTGGGGGGGAGAGTAACAGGTAGTAAAGGGGGGGAGAGAGATACAGGTAGGAAAGTGGGGGGGAAAGAGATACAGGTAGGAAAGTGGGGGGGAGGAGATACAGGTAGGAAAGTGGGGGGGAGAGATACAGGTAGGAAAGGGGGGGGGGAGATACAGGTAGGAAAGTGGGGGGGAAAGAGATACAGGTAGGAAAGTAGGGGGGAAGGAGATACAGGTAGGAAAGTGGGGGGGAGATATACAGGTAGGAAAGTGGGGGGGGGAAAGAGATACAGGTAGGAAAGTGGGGGGGAAGGAGATACAGGTAGGAAAGTGGGGGGGAGAGATACAGGTAGGAAAGGGGGGGAGAGATACAGGTAGGAAAGGGGGGGAGAGATACAGGTAGGAAAGGGGGGAAGGAAAATAAACACAGTGGATAGGGAAACCATACCAAGAAGTTGGATGGGCCCAATTAAAAACAATTGTTGTCCCTTTCACTGTATCATCAGCTCAACTTATTTAGTAGGAACTGAATACTTCGCTAACTACATTATTACCTAACTAGGCCATAGTCAGACTAACTAGACACTGTAGCGTTAACGCTTCAATCCTAATAGATGTTACAACACAGCGTTAGCCATCTTTGGTTACAATCTAGCTGGCTAAAACATGACTTACTCAATATGACAAATAGGAAAAATAAACTTCAAATGAAAGTACAGACATTGAATTCCACGAGACGTCTTAGCAAGTTAACGAATCTACTGTTGGTAAACTAGCAGCTAACTAACTAGCTAAACTGGGAACTGCAGATAACTTGGCTAACAAACAAGCTACCGAAAACGACTTGACTGACAATGCTTTTCCATGTCGCTAAGCTACTATCATGCATTTTGAAAAAAGGGTGAATTAGCATATACATATAACATATGTAACATAACACAAACAGGTTGGTTTATTGGTTGCTAGCTAGCCATTTACGGGTTGTTAGTTGTCTGTTCCTGGGGGAGGGGAATAGGTTGGCTAGTTAGCCCTAGCATAGATTAGAGAAAGGAGCTCTGGCCCTAACTAGCTAGCTAACGTTAGCTAGTTCGAGCCTGTACTGGGGGGAAAAAACAACTCTTTCGCTTTTCCAGATGTGATTTCAATACATTTCGTACCTTACAGAACCGTACACAATATAACTTGCTTTGAAGTCCGTATTCTTCACTTGAGTTAGTGACAAATAAACTCTCCAATTCTTTTTTAAAACCTTTTAACTCAAATTCAATCTCTTCTTCCGCCATACTGCTCGTCTTGCCTAGCGCGTAGCTACAGCGACGACGCCACCGTCCAACCTAACGTATCGCGTCGACACATTTCATTGGATGATATTCACGTCTGTATCGTTTACGGCAGAAAAATACGTATTGTGATTGGAGGATACTAAAAAACAAAATCCCGCCCTACATTGAAGGTATGTTGTGTTGATATTATGGGTTACATTGGAACATTGTTGCAACGTGTTTGATAACGTTTCTAATTGAACGTTGTCACCGGCTAATATTGAATGAAGTCAATTAGTGATTTTATCTGTCTGTGTCTCTCATTTCAGAACGGCGACATGATCAAAACATGTTATACTTTTACATTCCGTCGATTTGTTGTCATGAGATGCTATTGGATTTGTGCTCGTTTATTAATTAACCGGTGACACCAGCGTGCTACCTGTATAAATCAATCCCCCCCTACTGTCTTGTTAAAGGAATCAGTTCTGGCTGTTGATTCCCAAGGACTAGGTCACAGTTGAGCAGCAGGTGACCAATGCTTACGGTTGCTTTATTTATGGGATGCTTTGACAAAAACCAACCTCATCCTTTGAGTTTGTCAAACAATTTGGTTTATGCAAGTACATTTTTTTTATCTACCTTTACCCCTTATTTCTATGCCATTTAAAAACATACTCTGTAAAGGCAGTATATGTAACCTGGAATTGGGACATCCTTAATTTTATTTATTTCACCTTTATTTAACCAGGTAGGCTAGTTGAGAACAAGTTCTCATTTACAACTGCGACCTGGCCAAGATAAAGCAAAGCAGTTCGACAACATACAACAACACAGAGTTACACGTGGAGTAAAACAACACATACAGTCAATAATACAGTAGAAAAATAAGTCTATATACAATGTGAGCAAATGAGGTGAGATAAGGGAGTTAAGGCAATAAATAGGCCATGGTGGTAAGTAAATACAATTTAACATTTTAGTCATTTAGCAGACGCTCTTATCCAGAGCGACTTACAGTAGTGAATGCATACATTTAATTTTTTTTTTTTTTCTCCCGGTACTGGTCCCCCGTGGGAATCGAACCCACAACCCTGGTGTTGCAAACACCATGCTCTACCAACTGATCCACAGGGGACCTATATAACAAGTAAAACAATGGAATGGTAGATTTGCAGTGGAAGAAAGTGCAAAGTAGAAATAATGGGGTGCAAAGGAGCTAAATAAATAAATAAATACAGTAGAGGATATATGAAGCCTATGTGAATATAACGCCCGAGGAGCCGACTCCGGACCATGTGAGATGTAACCCCGGGTGGTTCATACTAGACCTACACCTTTTGAGGAAGAGTGCAGTTTTTTTCTCTTCTTCAGACCCATTTCTCAAAGGTAAATTTATCGCTGTCTCATTGCATCATGTCCTTATTGATCCGATCGGTTTTGGCTCCAGTAAAACCCTGTAGGTAGCAGTAGTTCAGGAGTCTTGTTGACCACCATGTCTGTCAGGCTGCAGGTAGTCAGTCCAACACCACATGACATCAGTGGTGGTTCTAGACTATTTCAACTGGGCGGGGCCAAGCTGGGGCCAGTTGTACTGTTAGAGGGGCCAGTTATACTGTTAGAGGGGGCCAGTTATACTGTTAGAGGGGGCCAGTTGTACTGTTAGAGGGGCCAGTTATACTGTTAGAGGGGGCCAGTTGTACTGTTAGAGGGGGCCAGTTATACTGTTAGAGGGGCCAGTTATACTGTTAGAGGGGGCCAGTTGTACTGTTAGAGGGGGCCAGTTGTACTGTTAGAGGGGCCAGTTATACTGTTAGAGGGGGCCAGTTGTACTGTTAGACGTTATTGTTGCCATATCGTTTTCTTCACTGCATTAGCAGGCAAAAGACCATGTTCATAATCATTAGTGTTCCGCGTTGCCACTGTCTAATAACGGATGTAAAAAAAATAAAGAAAGATAGCAAAAAGGAGTTATGTAAAAATTATTTCATACTCCACATTTAGGGGGGCCAAAATTGTTGTCACAGGGGCGCTGCCCGCCCCCCCCCCCCCCCTCCCCCCAGAACCGCTAGTGCATGACATCACCCTGCACTTTAATGGCCACTGTGCAGACTATACTGCACGTTTTACCTGACCAATCATATATGATCATATGATTTTATATATATATATATTTAACTGTTGTGAATATACTATGGCTGTAAGGATGACCAACTAATTTCCCCGGGGGGGGGGGGGGGATATATATATATATATATATTTAACTGTTGTGAATATACTATGGCTGTAAGGATGACCAACAAATTTCCCCGGGGGGGGGGGGGGATATATATATATATATTTAACTGTTGTGAATATACTATGGCTGTAAGGATGACCAACTAATTTCCCCGGGGGGGGGGGGGGGGGGATATATATATATATATTTAACTGTTGTGAATATACTATGGCTGTAAGGATGACCAACTAATTTCCCCGGGGGGGGGGGGGGGGGATATATATATATATTTATGTTAACTGTTGTGAATATACTATGGCTGTAAGGATGACCAACTAATTTCCCCGGGGGGGGGGGGGGGGATATATATATATATTTATGTTAACTGTTGTGAATATACTATGGCTGTAAGGATGACCAACTAATTTCCCCGGGGGGGGGATATATATATATATATATATATTTAACTGTTGTGAATATACTATGGCTGTAAGGATGACCAACTAATTTCCCCGGGGGGGGGGGGATTAATGAAAGTTCATCTCAGGGGTGGTGGGCTGGTCAGTAATCATCTCGTCCTGTTGCCGTGGAGAGTCCCAGTCTTTATCAGCTACAGCATAGTGACCGCTCAGACCTTCTGGGAGACGATGTGGATGAACTGTGAGGATAGATACGAGGTCAGAGGCTAAAAGATCTCTCCTTCTTCCCTATTCCCTATATAGTGCACTATTTTTAGTGGAGAATACGCTCTGGAGAATACAAGTGACAAGGTTCCTACCTGGCATCCAAATATCTGGAGACACCACTAGTTTATGCAAAGCTGTTTTTATTTTCAGTAACAAGCATATTTTCAAAAGACTAGCCTTCCCTGTAGCTCAGTTGGTAGAGCATGGTGTTTGCAACACCAGGGTTGTGGGTTCGATTCCCACGGGGGGCCAGCACAGGAAAAAAAAAAAAAAAAAATGTATGAAATTGTATGAAATGTATGCATTCACTACTGTAAGTCGCTCTGGATAAGAGCGTCTGCTAAATGACTAAAATGTAAATGTAAAATGTCTCTGACTGGTGTTTTATTAACTTTTAAAGATGGTGAGTAGACATTTTAACCTACATACACAAGGTGATGATGGTTCTGTATTAAAACTAAAAGTGCATGTTAACAGTTGAGGTATCAGCATGACTTCCTCTTCTCTTCCTGGTCAAGGTGTATGACTCCATGCTGGCTCTCCCCGGAGACCTGCAGCAACACCATTTCCCTTCTTGGTTTCCATGGTCGACCAGCATCGCGGGGCAGGAAGTGCACCAACTTCCCGGCCCTAGGGTTCCGGAACCAAGCCCCAGGTTGCCACGGCAGCTGGAATTCTGTTCCTGATTGCAGGAGGTGCTGGGTCTGGTGTCTCTCAGCTGGACAACTCAGTGTCATCACTGACTTCTATAATCCTCTGGTACACCAGGGCTTAAAGAAAGAGCTGGGTGCTGCCATCTTTATCTGCTGGTCAGGCAGCTCTCATGGCCAGGTACGGACCACAATGGCAATAAGTCAGACTTTGTGTTTTTAATCGTCCATTTTGATGACTGTATTGTTCTAAAACTGCTGAAGCAACTATGTATTTTAAAATGTCCTTTCATTCATTCAGGGGGTCTCCTGGTGTTCTCGTGCCCACAGAGGGATGGCCCTGGGCGGGATAGAAAGGTCTGTATATGAAGGCAAACAACACTACCACTAACCCTGCCTGCAGCCAGGGCACGACTCACGTCTGATCTGCCCGACCAGAGGAGGACCCTATTCCCTATGTAGTGCACTACATGTTCCCTATGTAGAGACCAGGGCCCTATTCCCGATGTAGTGCACTACATCCCTAGAGAATAGGATGGTATTTGGAAACATTTTCCATATGTAGAGACCAGGGCCCTATTCCCTATATAGTGCACTACTATAGACCAGAGCCCTATTCCCTATATAGTGCACTACTTTAGACCAGGACCCTATTCCCTACATAGTGCACTACTTTAGACCAGGACCCTATTCCCTATATAGTGCACTACTTTAGACCAGGGTCTACTGACATTTCTGTTTCAGACTGAAGATCTGATGAAGTGCCTTGTATATCTGAGAAATAATTGTATTTATTTATTTACACTTTCTCAAAACGAGAGGATAGCAGAAAAACATAAATATAAAGTCTGTGACTGTTGGGCCGGAACAAAACCCTGCAGGAGCATAGCTCCCCCAGGACAAGAGTTGGCCACCGTATAGCAGCTCTGAGATATCAGGGCCGTGTTCACAAAGCGCCTCACAACGGGAGTGCTGATCTAGAATCATGTTTGGCTTTAGATCCTAATGGATAAGAGGGGACCTGATCCTAGATCATAATGGATAAGAGGGGGACCTGATCCTAGATCATAATGAATAAGAGGGGGACCTGATCCTAGATCATAATGAATAAGAGGGGGACCTGATCCTAGATCATAATGAATAAGAGGGGACCTGATCCTAAATCATAATGAATAAGAGGGGACCTGATCCTAGATCATAATGAATAAGAGGGGACCTGATCCTAGATCATAATGAATAAGAGGGGATCTGATCCTAGATCATAATGAATAAGAGGGGACCTGATCCTAAATCATAATGAATAAGAGGGGGACCTGATCCTAGATCATAATGAATAAGAGGGGGACCTGATCCTAGATCATAATGAATAAGAGGGGGACCTGATCCTAGATCATAATGAATAAGAGGGGACCTGATCCTAGATCATAATGAATAAGAGGGGGACCTGATCCTAGATCATAATGAATAAGAGGGGACCTGATCCTAGATCATAATGAATAAGAGGGGAACCTGATCCTAGATCATAATGAATAAGAGGGGACCTGATCCTAGATCATAATGAATAAGAGGGGACCTGATCCTAGATCATAATGAATAAGAGGGGACCTGATCCTAGATCATAATGAATAAGAGGGGACCTGATCCTAGATCATAATGAATAAGAGGGGACCTGATCCTAGATCATAATGAATAAGAGGGGACCTGATCCTAGATCATAATGGATAAGAGGGGGACCTGATCCTAGATCATAATGAATAAGAGGGGACCTGATCCTAAATCATAATGAATAAGAGGGGGACCTGATCCTAGATCATAATGAATAAGAGGGGGACCTGATCCTAGATCATAATGAATAAGAGGGGACCTGATCCTAGATCATAATGAATAAGAGGGGACCTGATCCTAGATCATAATGAATAAGAGGGGACCTGATCCTAAATCATAATGAATAAGAGGGGATCTGATCCTAGATCATAATGAATAAGAGGGGACCTGATCCTAGATCCTAATGGATAAGAGGGGGACCTGATCCTAGATCATAATGAATAAGAGGGGGACCTGATCCTAGATCATAATGAATAAGAGGGGGACCTGATCCTAGATCATAATGAATAAGAGGGGACCTGATCCTAAATCATAATGAATAAGAGGGGACCTGATCCTAGATCATAATGAATAAGAGGGGACCTGATCCTAGATCATAATGAATAAGAGGGGATCTGATCCTAGATCATAATGAATAAGAGGGGACCTGATCCTAAATCATAATGAATAAGAGGGGGACCTGATCCTAGATCATAATGAATAAGAGGGGGACCTGATCCTAGATCATAATGAATAAGAGGGGGACCTGATCCTAGATCATAATGAATAAGAGGGGGACCTGATCCTAGATCATAATGAATAAGAGGGGACCTGATCCTAGATCATAATGAATAAGAGGGGACCTGATCCTAGATCATAATGAATAAGAGGGGAACCTGATCCTAGATCATAATGAATAAGAGGGGAACCTGATCCTAGATCATAATGAATAAGAGGGGACCTGATCCTAGATCATAATGAATAAGAGGGGACCTGATCCTAGATCATAATGAATAAGAGGGGACCTGATCCTAGATCATAATGAATAAGAGGGGACCTGATCCTAGATCATAATGAATAAGAGGGGACCTGATCCTAGATCATAATGAATAAGAGGGGACCTGATCCTAGATCATAATGGATAAGAGGGGGACCTGATCCTAGATCATAATGAATAAGAGGGGACCTGATCCTAAATCATAATGAATAAGAGGGGGACCTGATCCTAGATCATAATGAATAAGAGGGGGACCTGATCCTAGATCATAATGAATAAGAGGGGACCTGATCCTAGATCATAATGAATAAGAGGGGACCTGATCCTAGATCATAATGAATAAGAGGGGACCTGATCCTAAATCATAATGAATAAGAGGGGATCTGATCCTAGATCATAATGAATAAGAGGGGACCTGATCCTAGATCCTAATGAATAAGAGGGGACCTGATCCTAGATCATAATGAATAAGAGGGGACCTGATCCTAGATCATAATGAATAAGAGGGGACCTGATCCTAGATCATAATGAATAAGAGGGGATCTGATCCTAAATCATAATGAATAAGAGGGGATCTGATCCTAGATCATAATGAATAAGAGGGGATCTGATCCTAGATCATAATGAATAAGAGGGGGACCTGATCCTAGATCATAATGAATAAGAGGGGATCTGATCCTAAATCATAATGAATAAGAGGGGGACCTGATCCTAGATCCTAATGGATAAGAGGGGGACCTGATCCTAGATCATAATGAATACAAGGGACCTGATCCTAGATCATAATAAATAAGAGGGGGACCTAAGTGGGGGGGGGGGACAGGGAGAGGTGGGGCTAAGTGGGGGGGGGGGGGGGGAGAGGTGGGGCTAAGTGGGGGGGGGGGGGGGAGAGAGGTGGGGCTAAGTGGGGGGGACAGGGAGAGGTGGGGCTAAGTGGGGGGGGGGGGTGGGGAGAGGTGGGGCTAAGTGGGGGGGGGGAGAGGTGGGGCTAAGTGGGGGGGGCGGGGAGAGGTGGGGCTAAGTGGGGGGGACGGGGAGAGGTGGGGCTAAGTGGGGGGGACAGGGAGAGGTGGGGCTAAGTGGGGGGGACAGGGAGAGGTGGGGCTAAGTGGGGGGGACAGGGAGAGGTGGGGCTAAGTGGGGGGGGGGGGGGCGGGGAGAGGTGGGGCTAAGTGGGGGGGGGGGAGAGGTGGGGCTAAGTGGGGGGGGCGGGGAGAGGTGGGGCTAAGTGGGGGGGACGGGGAGAGGTGGGGCTAAGTGGGGGGGACAGGGAGAGGTGGGGCTAAGTGGGGGGGACAGGGAGAGGTGGGGCTAAGTGGGGGGGGGGAGAGGTGGGGCTAAGTGGGGGGGACGGGGAGAGGTGGGGCTAAGTGGGGGGGACGGGGGAGAGGTGGGGCTAAGTGGGGGGGACGGGGGAGAGGTGGGGCTAAGTGGGGGGGACGGGGGAGAGGTGGGGCTAAGTGGGGGGGACAGGGAGAGGTGGGGCTAAGTGGGGGGGACAGGGAGAGGTGGGGCTAAGTGGGGGGGGGACAGGGAGAGGTGGGGCTAAGTGGGGGGGGGGACAGGGAGAGGTGGGGCTAAGTGGGGGGGACAGGGAGAGGTGGGGCTAAGTGGGGGGGACAGGGAGAGGTGGGGCTAAGTGGGGGGGACAGGGAGAGGTGGGGCTAAGTGGGGGGGGGACAGGGAGAGGTGGGGCTAAGTGGGGGGGACAGGGAGAGGTGGGGCTAAGTGGGGGGGACAGGGAGAGGTGGGGCTAAGTGGGGGGGACAGGGAGAGGTGGGGCTAAGTGGGGGGGACAGGGAGAGGTGGGGCTAAGTGGGGGGGGGGAGCGGGGAGAGGTGGGGCTAAGTGGGGGGGACGGGGAGAGGTGGGGCTAAGTGGGGGGGACGGGGGAGAGGTGGGGCTAAGTGGGGGGGGGGGGGAGAGGTGGGGCTAAGTGGGGGGGACGGGGAGAGGTGGGGCTAAGTGGGGGGGACAGGGAGAGGTGGGGCTAAGTGGGGGGGGGAGAGGTGGGGCTAAGTGGGGGGGGGGGGGGAGAGGTGGGGCTAAGTGGGGGGATGAAAAATGGACTAATCCTAAAGTTGGTTTCCAGGGTGGTAAAAGGCAGTTTCAGATTCTACTGTTCATGTATTCAAAATGAAAAGAAATGACTGTCAACAAGTATAAAATCAGCAGTTATACATGCAATTCAACTTCCTGTTTCTTAATAAAAAGAATTTTAAAAGTTACATTTTTTTTTCTCCATTGATAGGCTGTTATTAACTTTAATCTTGATAAATCCCGTGACCTTTTGGAGCGCTGACCTGGAACAATAGCAGCATTCTCCTGTACTTCCTGTTACACAGGTGGAAAACCATCAGTAGGACGAAAACGTTTCGCAACGTTCAGGTAGGAATATGCTCTACAGAACAAACAAAAAAACACATGCCTCTCTGACATGTAGAATGAGGCTCTATTCGTGACATTTCATTTTATCTGCAACGCTACGCTAACGCTAACGCTACGCTACGCTAACGCTACGCTAACGCTACGCTACGCTAATGAACGTAGTAGGTGTTGTTATTCAACCTCTCTCTCCTTGTGTGGCCACTGCATAGACCCCAATACACAGCAGGACATCTACAACTACATGCAGTGGCATCTATAGTCATACAGACGAGATAGAGATATATATATATATATATATATATATATAAATATAATAGTGTCACTATATCCCAGAAAAGACATGTCAGAAACAGAGCATGGGGAGTCGTGTGTGTGTGTGTGTGTGTCCAGGCACAGGGTGTGTGTGTGTGTGTGTGTGTGTGTGTCCAGGCACAGGGTGTGTGTGTGTGTGTGTGTGTGTGTGTGTGTGTGTGTGTGTGTGTGTGTGTGTGTGTGTGTGTGTGTGTGTGTGTGTGTGTTAGTCCACTCCCAAGGCTTTGAGCTGTCGTTCGATGTCTTCGTCGGAGATGCCGTCTGACTTCGAGGTAGAAGAGGTGGGGTTATTTCTGCTGGTTGAAGGAGCGTTCACCATCTACGATCAATAAGAACAATGAATCAACTCAACCTTGATTCTCTCAAGCATTCACCATCTACGATCAATAAGAACAATGAATCAACTCAACCTTGATTCTCCCAAGCGTTCACCATCTACGATCAATAAGAACAATGAATCAACTCAACCTTGATTCTCCCAAGCATTCACCATCTACGATCAATAAGAACAATGAATCAACTCAACCTTGATTCTCCCAAGCATTCACCATCTACGATCAATAAGAACAATGAATCAACTCAACCTTGATTCTCCCAAGCGTTCACCATCTACGATCAATAAGAACAATGAATCAACTCAACCTTGATTCTCCCAAGCATTCACCATCTACGATCAATAAGAACAATGAATCAACTCAACCTTGATTCTCCCAAGCGTTCACCATTCATAGTATTTCCACAGTACTAGTGTCCTGTCCAGGGGGTGTCCTGGTACATCAAGCTGTCTCACTACAGAAACAGGAGATAGACTAGTGTCCTGTCCAGGGGGTGTCCTGGTACATCAACCTGTCTCACTACAGAAACAGGAGATAGACTAGTGTCCTGTCCAGGGGGTGTACTGGTACATCCAGCTGTCTCACTACAGTAACAGGAGATAGACTAGTGTCCTGTCCAGTAGGAGCCTAACCCAGTTGAACCCTAAACCTAACCCAGTAGGACCCTAACCCATTAGGACCCAAACCCATTAGGACCCTAACCCAGTTGGACCCTAACCCAGTTGGACCCTAACCCAGTTGGACCCTAACCCTAACCCAGTAGGACCCTAACCCAGTAGGACCGTAACCCTAACCCAGTAGGACCCTAACCCTAACCCAGTAGGACCCTAACCCAGTTGGACCCTAACCCTAACCCAGTAAGACCCTAACCCAGTAGGACCCTAACCCAGTAGGACCCTAACCCTAACCCAGGTGGACCCTAACCCAGGTGGACCCTAACCCAGTTGGACCCTAACCCAGGTGGACCCTAACCCAGTAGGACCCTTGTCAGCCAATCAGCGTTCAGGGCTGGAACCAGCCAGTTTATAATGCTACATACAAGTCCAGGTTCCCGGACACAGACTAACCCTGGTCCTATTACAAATATCCAAATGAAAGTTATTTTAAATCCAGGACTGGTCTTAATCTATATCTGGGAAACCAGCCCCAAGGATCTCTCTTACAGTTCCCAATATCAGGGTTTAGTCTCCAGATTTATTCTGCCTTTATTAAATAAATAAATCAGGTACATCATTGATAACACATTATATTTCCCAATAAATACTAATAATGTCTCACCTTTCCTGATATCTCGATGCCGATCTCGTCCAGAACCTGGTTAACGATGCTGTCAGACTCCTCCTCATCTCCAGATGCCTCAAAGATCTCATCCAGCGTATCGTTAACTGAGAGGAGGGGACAGAGAGAGAAGAGTCCTATAAAACATCCCTTGTCATACACACACACACACACACACACACACACACACACACACACACTCACTCTACCGGTCAGAAGTTTGGACACACCTACTCATTCAAGGGTTTTTCTTTATTTTTACAATTTTCTACATTGTAGAATAATAGTTAAGACATCAAAACTATGAAATAATCATGTAGTAACCAAAAAAAAAAGTGTTAAACAAATCAAAATATATTTTATATTTGAGATTTTCAAAAATAGCCACCCTTTGTCTTGATGACAGCTTTGCCACACTCTTGGCATTTTCTCAACAAGCTTCAAATGGAATGTTTTTCCAACAGTCTTGAAGGAGTTCCCACATATGCTGAGCACTTGTCGACTGCTTTTCTTTTCACTCTGCTGTCCATCTCATCCCAAACCATCTCAATTGGGTTGAGGTCAGGTGATTGTGGAGGCCATGTTGGTTAAGTGTGCTTTAAATTCTAAATAAATCACAGACACCAGCAAAGCACCCCCACACCTCCTCCTCCATGCTTCAATTTGGGAACCACAAATAGATCATCCGTTCACCTACTCTGCGTCTCAAAGACACAGTGGTTGGAACCAAACATTTCCTCCGGTCTAATGTCCATTGCTCGTGTTTCTTGGCCCAAGCAAGTCTCTTCTTCTTATTGGTGTCCTTTAGTAGTGGTTTCTTTGTAGCAGTTCAACCATGAAGGCCTGATTCACACAGTCTCCTCTGAACAGTTGATGTTGAGATGTCTGTTACTTGAACTCTGTGAAGCATTTATTTGGGCTGCAATTTCTGAGGCTGGTAACTAATGAATTTATCCTCTGCAGCAGAGGTAACTCTGGGTCTTCCTTTCCTGTGGCGGTCCTCATGAGAGCCAGTTTCATCATAGCGCTTGATGGTTTTTGTGACTGCACTTGAAGAAACTTTCAAAGTACTTGAAATATTCCAGATTGACTGACCTTCTCGTCTTAAAGTAATGATGGACTGTTGTTTCTCTTTGCTTATTTGAGCTGTTCTTGCCATAATATGGTCTTGGTCTTTTACCAAATAGGGCTATCGTCTGTATACCACCCCTACCTTGTCACAACACAACTGATTGGCTGAAATGCATTAAGAAGGAAAGAAATTCCACAAATTAACTTTTAACAAGGCACAACTGTTAATTGAAATGCATTCCAGGTGACTACCTCATGAAGCTGGTTGAGAGAATGTCAAGAGTGTGCAACGCTGTCAAGGCAAAGGGTGGCTACTTTGAAGAATCTCAAATGTATTTTGTTTAACACTTTTTTTGGTTACTACATGATTCCATATGTGTTATTTCATAGTTTTGATGTCTTCACTATTATTCTACAATGTAGAAAATAGTCAAAATAAAGAAAAACCCATGAATGAGTAGGTGTGTCCAAACTGTTGACTGGTGCCATATATGGACACATGAGTGACATGGGGGAGGGGCTTCTTGATAATGACAATGGTGTTGTCCAAAATGGCACACGACTACATATATCCCCTATATAGTCCACTACTGTCTACCAGGGCCCTATATAGTCCCCTACCGTCTACCAGGGCCCTATATAGGGGACAGGGTGTCATTTCAGATGAAACCATTGGTCACAGAGCAATAGGGCTCTGGTCAAATGTAGTACACTATATAGGTAATAATAGCATATAGTACACTATATAGGTAATAATAGTACACTATATAGGTAATAATAGTACACTATATAGGTAATAACAGTACACTATATAGGTAATAACAGTACACTATATAGGTAATAACAGTACACTATATAGGTAATAACAGTACACTATATAGGTAATAATAGTACACTATATAGGTAATAATAGTACACTATATAGGTAATAACAGTACACTATATAGGTAATAACAGTACACTATATAGGTAATAATAGTACACTATATAGGTAATAACAGTACACTATATAGGTAATAACAGTACACTATATAGGTAATAATAGTACACTATATAGGTAATAATAGTACACTATATAGGTAATAATAGTACACTATATAGGTAATAATAGTACACTATATAGGTAATAACAGTACACTATATAGGTAATAACAGTACACTATATAGGTAATAATAGTACACTATATAGGTAATAATAGTACACTATATAGGTAATAATAGTACACTATATAGGTAATAATAGTACACTATATAGGTAATAATAGTACACTATATAGGTAATAATAGTACACTATATAGGTAATAATAGTACACTATATAGGTAATAATAGTACACTATATAGGTAATAATAGTACACTATATAGGTAATAATAGTACACTATATAGGTAATAATAGTACACTATATAGGTAATAATAGTACACTATATAGGTAATAATAGTACACTATATAGGTAATAACAGTACACTATATAGGTAATAACAGTACACTATATAGGTAATAATAGTACACTATATAGGTAATAATAGTACACTATATAGGTAATAATAGTACACTATATAGGTAATAATATTATGTCTTATCATCATGAGGACAATAACATAGAATGTGTAACATAGATCCAGTCTTATCATCATGAGGACAACATAGAATGTGTAACATAGATCCAGTCTTATCATCATGAGGACAACAACATAGAATGTGTAACATAGATCCAGTCTTATCATCATGAGGACAACATAGAATGTGTAACATAGATCCAGTCTTATCATCATGAGGACAACAGCATAGAATGTGTAATATAGATCCAGTCTTATCATCATGAGGACAACAACATAGAATGTGTAACATAGATCCAGTCTTATCATCATGAGGACAACAACATAGAATGTGTAACATAGATCCAGTCTTATCATCATGAGGACAACAACATAGAATGTGTAACATAGATCCAGTCTTATCATCATGAGGACAACAACATAGAATGTGTAACATAGATCCAGTCTTATCATCATGAGGACAACAACATAGAATGTGTAACATAGATCCAGTCTTATCATCATGAGGACAACAACATAGAATGTGTAACATAGATCCAGTCTTATCATCATGAGGACAACAACATAGAATGTGTAACATAGATCCAGTCTTATCATCATGAGGACAACAACATAGAATGTGTAACATAGATCCAGTCTTACTCAGCTCCTCTGACATCTCCATCTTCATGTTCTCCTTCTGGAAGTTCTGCATGGTCTGTTGCATCTTCTGAGGGTCCATCTTCTTATTGACAGCCTGCATAGTCTGAGACGGGAGAGGGAGAGGGAGGGGAGGGGAGGGGAGGGGAGGGGAGAGGAGAGGGAGAGGGAGAGGGAGGGGAGGGGAGGGGAGGGGAGAGGAGAGGAGAGGAGAGTCACATGGTCTGGTAACACTTTGCAAAAGGAAGACAGACACAGACAGACAGGCGAGACATAGAGAAGCAGCCCACTGATCCACACTTACTTTGGTCGTGGTAGCCATGGCCCCTGCCATCTTCATCTGAGAGTTCATGAGTTTGGTCTGAGAGGACATGGAGGTGACCTTTGAACCCACGGCGTAGCTTCTGTTCTTCTGTCTCCTCAGCTGAATCAGCTGCTTGGCCAGGATGGTACACGCCTCCTTGTTCCCAGTCTTCGCCATCTTCTTAATCTCCATCTCCTGGGAGACAGCGTGCATCCGGAAAGTATTCAGACCCCGTGGACCTTTCCCCACATTTTGTTACAGCCTTATTCTAAAATGTATTAAATCGTTCCCCCCCTCATCGATCTACACACAGTACCCCATAATGACATCACAACACCCCATAATGACATCACAACACCCCATAATGACATCACAAGACCCCATAATGACATCACAAGAACGACAGATTTTTACCTTGTCAGCTCGGGGATTCGATCTTGCAACCTTTCGGGTTACAAGTCCAACGCTCTAACCACTAGGCTACCTGCCGACCCAATATACAATGCCCAGCGTGGTGGTGGGTACTGTATACAAAAGACAAAGCTGGAAACCAAGACAACAACCTGGAGCTGACTAGCCTGGGTCCCAGCCTGTTTGTGCCATTATACCAACTTCTTGTCACTCCATTGTTATGTTTGGCATGAATGTAATGATATCAAACATGCTCAAGGTAGGTGTTTTCCACATAGACCTACAGCGCATCCGGAAAGAATTCACACCCCTTGACTTTTTACACATTTTCTTACGTTACAGCCTTATTCTAAAATGGACTAACTAATGTTTTTTTCCTCATCAATCTACACACAATACCCCATAATGACGAAGCGAAAACAGGTTTAGACATTTTTACAAATGTATTACAAATTTAAAAAAACAGAAACATTATTTACATAAGTATTCAGACCCTTTGCTATGAGACTCTAAATTGAGCTCAGGTGCATCCTGTTTCCATTGATCATCCTTGAGATGTTTCTACAACTTGATTGGAGTCCACCTGTGGTAAATTCTATTGATTGGACATGATTTGGAAAGGCACACACCTGTCTATATAAGGTCCCACAGTTGACAGTGCATGTCAGAGCAAAAACCAAGCCATGAGGTCGAAGGAATTGTCTGTAGAGCTCCGAGACTGGATTGTGTCGAGGCACAGATCTGGGGAAGGGTACCAAAAAATGTCTGCAGCATTGAAGGTCCCCAAGAACACAGTGGCCTCCATCATTCTCAAATGGAAGAAGTTTGTAACCACCAAGACTCTTCCTAGAGCTGGCCGCCCGGCCAAACTGAGCAATCAGGGGAAGAAGGGCCTTGGTCAGGGAGGTGACCAAGAACCCGATGGTCACTCTGACAGAGCTCTAGAGTTCCTCTGTGGAGATGGGAGAACCTTCCAGAAGGACAACCATCTCTGCAGCACTCCACCAATCAGGCCTTTATGGTAGAGTGGCCAGACAGAAGCCACTCCTCAGTAAAAGGTACATGACAGCCCGCTTGGAGTTTACCAAAAGGCACCTAACGGACCCATATTTAACTCTTTGGCCTGAATGCCAAGCGTCACGTCTGGAGGAAACCAGGCACCACTCATCACTGGCCAATACCATCCCTACGGTGAAGCATGGTGGTGGCAGCATCATGCTGTGGGGATGTTTTTCAGTGGCAGGGACTGGGAGACTTGTCAGGATCGAGGGAAAGGGTACTGAGTAAAGGGTCTGAATACTGATGTAAAATGTGATATTTCAGTTATTTTTATAACTAGGTAAAAATGTCGAAATCTGTTTTTTTGCTTTGTCATTATGCAGTATTGTGTGTGTGTGTGTGTGTGTGTGTGTGTGTGTGTGTGTGTGTAGATTGAGGCGGTCTGAATACTGTACATTATCCATGACTCAGATACTCTCTGTATTCACTACTGGACTTTGCAGGGCTTGTGAGAACAGACTACTACTACACACCCACCAGTTGTTTTTCCTGTTTCTCCAGGGAAGTTCTGTCTCTGGGTTCCTCTCAGCTCTTTGGTCTGCTCCTTTATCACATCTAGACACAGCGGTGGGAGAGAAGACTACAAGATGAGTACTAGGCCTTGGTAGCGGGGGGAGAGAAGACTACAAGATAAGTACTTGGCCTTGGTAGCGATGGGAGAGAAGACTACAAGATAAGTACTTGTCCTTGGTAGCGATGGGAGAGAAGACTACAAGATAAGTACTAGGCCTTGGTAGCGATGGGAGAGAAGACTACAAGATAAGTACTTGGCCTTGGTAGCGGTGGGAGAGAAGACTACAAGATAAGTACTAGGCCTTGGTAGCGATGGGAGAGAAGACTACAAGATAAGTACTTGGCCTTGGTAGCGGTGGGAGAGAAGACTACAAGATAAGTACTTGGCAAACACAGAGAGGAGAAGAGAGCGAGAGAAACAATTGTTATTGTTTATATCAGTTGTTTTGGTCATAGCCAAAACATCCGTTTCCCATGACAATGTAGCCCTTTGAATTGAGAGAGAGAGGAGACAGACGAGAGATCCGCTGAGGGGATTTTACAGCAGCAGCACCATCATCATCATCATCATGTGGGTCTCTATGCATGAAGAGACTGAAAATCCAAGTGACAGAACCTACCTGGACCGCAAAACGTCGGGCAGAGCAAACGTTTCCTGTGGATACCGTATCGCCACCTACTCCGGCCAGAAGGACCAACATACTGCTACGTTATTGGTGTTATGACTCTGTGGTTCTCTATACAGACCAGAGTATTGAAAGGCTGGCTAATAACACTTCCCTGTGTTTTTCCCCCTCCTCTCAGATTACCTCCTATTTAAACGACAAAAACTAGTTAAAAAAATAAGGAAAAACATTAAGTTTATTCAACATTTTGACTTGTAATAGGAATGTTCAGTAATGCTGAGCCTACCTGTTAGAGACTAGTGTGTAACGTTAAGTTTTACACTCTCGGATTATAAGCGACTGAAGCTAACTTTGCTAATGTCGGCTAGCTGAAATACCGAGTCGGTGTACACTTACTATCTACTGTCTTTTTCTTGAAGAAGCCGGCCATGGTGACAGGCGATAACTTGTCCAAATAGCTATAATTCGGTGGCTATTTTCTTTTATAAAAGGGCTCTGTAGCCTTACACCGCCTGTTAAATTAAACCCGACCACCGACTTGTTTATTTCCTGGTTCGGAGAGAAGCAGGAAGTGCAGCACTTTAATGGGGGCGTTCCAGACAAGCTAGAATAAAAGCGCTGCGCTCACACTGAGCCATGTCGCCTGGGGAGAAAGCCAACCGCTAGGTGGCACACACTGAGCCATGTCGCCTGGGGAGAAAGCCAACCGCTAGGTGGCACACACTGAGCCATGTCGCCTGGGGAGAAAGCCAACCGCTAGGTGGCACACACTGAGCCATGTCGCCTGGGGAGAAAGCCAAACTCTAGGAGGCTCAAACTGAGCCGTGTCGCCTGGGGAGAAAGCCAACCTCTAGGAGGCTCAAACTGAGCCGTGTCGCCTGGGGAGAAAGCCAACCTCTAGGAGGCTCAAACTGAGCCATGTCTCCTGGGGAGAAAGCCAACCTCTAGGAGGCTCACACTGAGCCGTGTCGCCTGGGGAGAAAGCCAACCTCTAGGAGGCTCAAACTGAGCCGTGTCGCCTGGGGAGAAAGCCAACCTCTAGGAGACTCAAACTGAGCCGTGTCGCCTGGGGAGAAAGCCAACCTCTAGGAGGCTCAAACTGAGCCGTGTCGCCTGGGGAGAAAGCCAACCTCTAGGAGGCTCAAACTGAGCCGTGTCGCCTGGGGAGAAAGCCAACCTCTAGGAGGCTCAAACTGAGCCGTGTCGCCTGGGGAGAAAGCCAACCTCTAGGAGGCTCAAACTGAGCCGTGTCGCCTGGGGAGAAAGCCAACCTCTAGGAGGCTCAAACTGAGCCGTGTCGCCTGGGGAGAAAGCCAACCTCTAGGAGGCTCAAACTGAGCCGTGTCGCCTGGGGAGAAAGCCAACCTCTAGGAGGCTCAAACTGAGCCGTGTCGCCTGGGGAGAAAGCCAACCGCTAGGTGGCAGTAGATACCTAGTTCCATAGTCAACACCACACCACACCACAGCTTGCATGGGGATAGCCAGCCAACCACAGAGATATTTACAGACTGGAAATAGCTTCCAGCTGGCTAGATCTGTCTGTTCATGATTTGCGAAAGCGTCTTGAATTTTAATAAGTACGAGTTTTTCTTGCCAAGTGGGTGTTTCCTCCTGATAGTGGGAACCTGGTGGGTTTGGGGGGGAATATTGCTTGCAAACTGGGTCAACGATTTGTGTGCGTTCAAGTGCTTTGAACTTGTTGAGAACTAATGGCAAACAAGCAGCAGCGTCAACCATTAAACTACAGCTTTCATGCTCCCAAACAAATTATAGCGTTAAAAAAAAGAACTGATTCTTTGTTAGATGAAATCCTTACTTTTTTTTTTGTTGTTGTTCAATAAACATTAATTAGATACAGCCACGGACTTGTTTCCTTGTTGAGATTCATCATCGGATCATCGGTATTTTCTGTGACTTTCCATTTTAGATCCACGTCATTGAGCAAATAGTCTATGGTTGTTTTTGATTAACGTTTATTGAGAGAATTTTTTTTTAAATGGATTTCATCAAACAAAGGCACGCAACTAACAAAGGGGACAAACATAGGTTCAAGATAAGCGTTTTCATCATTTAAATTGTTTTTGAAGTATTGATGTTGGGGCGAATTTGATGTCATCTGAGATGAATTCCACAAAGCCTGGTCTCTGCTCCACTCCGTCTGCCGAGTCAGAAAACTTCCTTCACCAAGAGAGTGGAGTTTAGTCAGATAAGCATGTGGGAGAAGTCAGAGGCGACGGACGTGGTTTTCACGCTAGCCAGAGGCGACGGACGCGTTTGTCACGCTAGCCAGAGGCGACGGACGCGTTTGTCACGCTAGCCAGAGGCGACGGGCGCGTTTGTCACGCTACCCAGAGGCGACGGGCGCGTTTGTCACGCTAGCCAGAGGCGACGGGCGCGTTTGTCACGCTAGCCAGAGGCGACGGGCGCGTTTGTCACGCTAGCCAGAGGCGACGGGCTTGTTTCACGCTAGCCAGAGGCGACGGACGCGTTTGACATTAGTAATGACCAGTTGGAGGGGCATTGAAGTGGCTTTTATCCAGTGATATGCTAGCAGTATATACACATTTAGGAGATGTTAGAAACTCAGCGGTAGTTCCAGACTAAACACGTCTTCTCTGTGCCTCTTACACTATACAGGGACATGATGTTGGTTGATAGCAAACCAAATCTACTCTTCCAGTTGGAAATCACACACACACACACACACACACACACACACACACACACACACACACACACACACACACACACACACACACACACACATCATTAATGTAGATTAGATTAGGGAGTGGAAGGACACTGTACCTTGATCAGTCTGTGTTTTGATTTTCAGTATTTTACAGCAGTACTTTATTTTCCAGATCATGAGTCCTTCCTCGATCGATCCTTATTCTTTCCAGGAACGGATCAACAAACTGTACTATTCCTCCTGACCCCGATACATCTGAATATCACACCTGCGGGACAGGTACAGGATGGCAACAACAACTGCCTGAGTTACACCAGGGAACGCACAATCCCTCCATCAGTGCTCAGACTGTCCGCAATAGGCTGAGAGAGGCTGGACTGAGGCCTGTTGTAAGGCAGGTCCTCACCAGACATCACCGGCAACAACGTCGCCTATGGGCACAAACCCACCGTCGCTGGACCAGACAGGACTGGCAAAAAGTACTCTTCACTGATGAGTCGTGGTTTTGTCTCACCAGGGGTGATGGTCGGATTCGCGTTTATTGTCGAAGGAATGAGCGTTACACCGAGGCCTGTACTCTGGAGCGGGATCGATTTGGAGGTGGAGGGTCAGTCATGGTCTGGGGCGATGTGTCACAGCATCATCGGACTGAGCTTGTTGTCATTGCAGGCAATCTCAACGCTGTGCGTTACAGGGAAGACATCCTCCTCCCTCATGTGGTACCCTTCCTGCAGGCTCATCCTGACATGACCCTCCAGCATGACAATGCCACCAGCCATACTACTCGTTCTGTGCGTGATTTCCTGCAAGACAGGAATGTCAGTGTTCTGCCATGGCCAGCGAAGAGCCCGGATCTCAATCCCATTGAGCACGTCTGGGACCTGTTGGATCGGAGGGTGAGGGCTAGGGCCAGAAATGTCCGGGAACTTGCATGTGCCTTGGTGGAAGAGTGGGGTAACATCTCACAGCAAGAACTGGCAAATCTGGTGCAGTCCATGAGGAGATGCACTGCATTACTTAATGCAGCTGGTGGCCACACCAGATACTGACTGTTACTTTTGATTTTGACCCCCCCCCCCCCCCCCCTTTGTTCAGGGACACATTATTCCATTTCTGTTAGTCACATGTCTGTGGAACTTGTTCAGTTTATGTCTCAGTTGTTGAATCTTGTTATGTTCATACAAATATTTACACACGTTAAGTTTGCTGAAAATAAACGCAGTTGACAGTGAGAGGACGTTTCTTTTTCTGTTGCTGAGTTTACATCTGTTTTACTGTTTAGAAATAAAAGCACTTTATGTATCAAGCCGCCACCACCCCCCCCCCCCCCCCCCCCACGTGAAGAAGTCTAATATTTTGACAAATTCACTTATAATGTATTAAAGTAGTCAGAAGTTGAGTATTTGGTCCAATATTCCAAGCCTGTGACTCTACACTCTGGTTGGATACATTTGCAGTTTGTTTTGTTTTCGGGAAGTTTTGCCCAACTATGCTTCATATGACATTTATTTATGTCCATGTGGCTCATACCCCACTCTGTTGCTCATTGCTCATCATTGATCCAGTGTCTCATACCCCACTCTGCTCATCATTGGTCCAGAGTCTCATACCCCACTCTGTTGCTCATTGCTCATCGTTGATCCAGTGTCTCATACCTCACTCTGTTGCTCATTGCTCATCATTGATCCAGTGTCTCATACCCCACTCTGTTGCTCATTGCTCATCGTTGATCCAGAGTCTCATACCCCACTCTGTTGCTCATTGCTCATCGTTGATCCAGAGTCTCATACCCCACTCTGTTGCTCATTGCTCATCGTTGATCCAGAGTCTCATACCCCACTCTGTTGCTCATTGCTCATCGTTGATCCAGTGTCTCATACCCCACTCTGTTGCTCATTGCTCATCGTTGATCCAGTGTCTCATACCCCACTCTGTTGCTCATTGCTCATCGTTGATCCAGTGTCTCATACCCCACTCTGTTGCTCATTGCTCATCATTGATCCAGTGTCTCATACCCCACTCTGTTGCTCATTGCTCATCGTTGATCCAGAGTCTCATACCCCACTCTGTTGCTCATTGCTCATCGTTGATCCAGTGTCTCATACCCCACTCTGTTGCTCATTGCTCATCGTTGATCCAGTGTCTCATACCCCACTCTGTTGCTCATTGCTCATCGTTGATCCAGAGTCTCATACCCCACTCTGTTGCTCATTGCTCATCGTTGATCCAGTGTCTCATACCCCACTCTGTTGCTCATTGCTCATCATTGATCCAGTGACTCATACCCCACTCTGTTGCTCATTGCTCATCATTGATCCAGTGTCTCATACCCCACTCTGTTGCTCATTGCTCATCGTTGATCCAGTGTCTCATACCCCACTCTGTTGCTCATTGCTCATCATTGATCCAGTGTCTCATACCCCACTCTGTTGCTCATCATTGATCCAGTGGCTCATACCCCACTCTGTTGCTCATTAGTCCAGTGTCTCATACCCCACTCTGCTCATCATTGGTCCAGAGTCTCATACCCCACTCTGCTCATCATTGGTCCAGAGTCTCATACCCCACTCTGTTGCTCATTGCTCATCATTGATCCAGAGTCTCATACCCCACTCTGTTGCTCATTGCTCATCATTGATCCAGAGTCTCATACCCCACTCTGTTTCTCATTGCTCATCATTGATCCAGAGTCTCATACCCCACTCTGTTGCTCGGCAATAACTTAATAAATCAGCAATTAAATCAATTATGATTCTCTCTCTCACACTTTATACACTCACACACCCACATTTCCTAGACCTTAAAAGTAATTACAAATCCTTATCATTCTTTCCAGGAACTTATCAGCCGTTAAATATTCATCTCTCAGGATGTGTTGGACTGATGACATGATCCGATTTGTCCAGGAGGACAGTGTTATGCTGCACGTCGACCTGAGACCGACCCCACACCAGGGGTGTCACCAAGGTTGTAGGTTAACGTTGGCTCTAGTGTCATGGGGTTTCCATCAGGGGTGAAACACTAAACACCTGTGACGACCACAAACAACCACCTCGGTTGCTTTGCAAGAAGGTGTTAAAGTCCACAGTAAGCCATTGCTATGTAGAGACAGGTCCGTAATTATTGGCACCATTGATAAAGTTGAGCAACAAAGACTGTATAATATATATATATATATAATACCAAATACTGAGCTATATTATAGGCTTACACTCGTAAATTATATTATTTTATACTAATATAATTGCTCAGAGGGAGAGATTTTGTTCAGCAAGTAATACTTTTTGTTCTCAAAAAGATACGTGCCCAAAATTATTGGCACCCCCTGTTTTCAAAAACTCACCTTGCGAGGATAATCTACCAGTCTGTTATAATCACGGTTTCCTTGTTTATCTCCCAGTGTATTATAATGCCTTGTTTATCTCCCAGTGTATTATAGAGATGTTTATCTCCCAGTGTATTATAATGCCTTGTTTATCTCCCAGTGTATTATAATGCCTTGTTTATCTCCCAGTGTATTATAATGAGATGTTTATCTCCCAGTGTATTATAATGCCTTGTTTATCTCCCAGTGTATTATAATGAGATGTTTATCTCCCAGTGTATTATAATGCCTTGTTTATCTCCCAGTGTATTATAATGCCTTGTTTATCTCCCAGTGTATTATAATGCCATGTTTATCTCCCAGTGTATTGTAATGCCATGTTTATCTCCCAGTGTATTAAAATGCCTTGTTTATCTCCCAGTGTATTATAATGCTTTGTTTATCTCCCAGTGTATTATAATGCCTTGTTTATCTCACAGTGTATTATAATGCCTTGTTAATCTCCCAGTGTATTGTAATGCCTTGTTTATCTCCCAGTGTATTATAATGCCTTGTTTATCTCCCAGTGTATTATAATGCCTTGTTTATCTCCCAGTGTATTATAATACCTTGTTTATCTCCCAGTGTATTGTAATGCCTTGTTCATCTCCCAGTGTATTATAATGCCTTGTTTATCACCCAGTGTATTATAATGAGATGTTTATCTCACAGTGTATTATAATGCCTTGTTTATCTCCCAGTGTATTAGAATGCCTTGTTTATCTCCCAGTGTATTATAATGCCATGTTTATCTCCCAGTGTATTATAATGCCTTGTTTATCTCCCAGTGTATTAGAATGCCTTGTTTATCTCCCAGTGTATTATAATGCCATGTTTATCTCCCAGTGTATTATAATGCTGTGTTTATCTCCCAGTGTATTGTATTGCCGTGTTTATCTCCCAGTGTATTATAATGCCATGTTTATCTCCCAGTGTATTGTAATGCCATGTTTGTCTCCCAGTGTATTATAATGCCATGTTTATCTCCCAGTGTATTATAATGCCATGTTTATCTCCCAGTGTATTATAATTCCATGTTTATCTCCCAGTGTATTATAATGCCATGTTTATCTCCCAGTGTATTATAATGCCATGTTTATCTCCCAGTGTATTATAATGCCTTGTTTATCTCCCAGTGTATTATAATGACTTGTTTATCTCCCAGTGTATTATAATGCCATGTTTATCTCCCAGTGTATTATAATGCCTTGTTTATCTCGCAGTGTATTATAATGCCATGTTTATCTCCCAGTGTATTATGCCTTGTTTATCTCCCAGTTTATTATGCCATGTTTATCTCCCGGTGTATTATAATGCCTTGTTTATCTCCCAGTGTATTATAATGACATGACATGTTTATCTCCCAGTGTATTATAATGCCTTGTTTATCTCCCAGTGTATTATAATGCCTTGTTTATCTCCCAGTGTATTATAATGCCTTGTTTATCTCCAGGTGTATAATAATGCCTCGTTTATCTCCCAGTGTATTGTAATGAGATGTTTATCTCCCAGTGTATTGTAATTCCATGTTTATCTCCCAGTGTATTGTAATGCCATGTTTATCTCCCAGTGTATTGTAATGCCATGTTGATCTCCCAGTGTATTATGCCTTGTTTATCTCCCAGTGTATTATAATGAGGTGTTTATCTCCCAGTGTATTATACTGCCTTGTTTATCTCCCAGTGTATTATAATGAGATGTTTATCTCCCAGTGTATTATAATGCCTTGTTTATATCCCAGTGTATTCTAATGCCTTGTTTATCTCCCAGTGTATTGTAATGCCATGTTTATCTCCCAGTGTATTATGCCTTGTTTATCTCCCAGTTTATTATGCCATGTTTATCTCCCGGTGTATTATAATGCCTTGTTTATCTCCCAGTGTATTATAATGAGATGTTTATCTCCCAGTGTATTATAATGCCTTGTTTATCTCCCAGTGTATTGTAATGCCATGTTTATCTCCCAGTGTATTATGCCTTGTTTATCTCCCAGTTTATTATGCCATGTTTATCTCCCGGTGTATTATAATGCCTTGTTTATCTCCCAGTGTATTATAATGACATGACATGTTTATCTCCCAGTGTATTATACTGCCTTGTTTATCTCCCAGTGTATTATAATGAGATGTTTATCTCCCAGTGTATTATAATGCCATGTTTATCTCCCAGTGTATTATAATGCCTTGTTTATCTCGCAGTGTATTATAATGCCATGTTTATCTCCCAGTGTATTATGCCTTGTTTATCTCCCAGTTTATTATGCCATGTTTATCTCCCGGTGTATTATAATGCCTTGTTTATCTCCCAGTGTATTATAATGACATGACATGTTTATCTCCCAGTGTATTATAATGCCTTGTTTATCTCCCAGTGTATTATAATGCCTTGTTTATCTCCCAGTGTATTATAATGCCTTGTTTATCTCCAGGTGTATAATAATGCCTCGTTTATCTCCCAGTGTATTGTAATGAGATGTTTATCTCCCAGTGTATTGTAATTCCATGTTTATCTCCCAGTGTATTGTAATGAGATGTTTATCTCCCAGTGTATTGTAATTCCATGTTTATCTCCCAGTGTATTGTAATGCCATGTTTATCTCCCAGTGTATTGTAATGCCATGTTGATCTCCCAGTGTATTATGCCTTGTTTATCTCCCAGTGTATTATAATGAGGTGTTTATCTCCCAGTGTATTATACTGCCTTGTTTATCTCCCAGTGTATTATAATGAGATGTTTATCTCCCAGTGTATTATAATGCCTTGTTTATATCCCAGTGTATTCTAATGCCTTGTTTATCTCCCAGTGTATTGTAATGCCATGTTTATCTCCCAGTGTATTATAATGCCTTGTTTATCTCCCAGTGTATTATAATGCCTTGTTTATCTCCCAGTGTATTATAATGCCTTGTTTATCTCCCAGTGTATTATAATGAGATGTTTATCTCCCAGTGTATTATAATGCCTTGTTTATCTCCCAGTGTATTATAATGAGATGTTTATCTCCCAGTGTATTATAATGCCTTGTTTATCTCCCAGTGTATTATAATGCCTTGTTTATCTCCCAGTGTATTATAATGCCATGTTTATCTCCCAGTGTATTGTAATGCCATGTTTATCTCCCAGTGTATTATAATGCCTTGTTTATCTCCCAGTGTATTATAATGCTTTGTTTATCTCCCAGTGTATTATAATGCCTTGTTTATCTCACAGTGTATTATAATGCCTTGTTTATCTCCCAGTGTATTGTAATGCCTTGTTTATCTCCCAGTGTATTATAATGCCTTGTTTATCTCCCAGTGTATTATAATGCCTTGTTTATCTCCCAGTGTATTATAATACCTTGTTTATCTCCCAGTGTATTGTAATGCCTTGTTCATCTCCCAGTGTATTATAATGCCTTGTTTATCACCCAGTGTATTATAATGAGATGTTTATCTCACAGTGTATTATAATGCCTTGTTTATCTCCCAGTGTATTAGAATGCCTTGTTTATCTCCCAGTGTATTATAATGCCATGTTTATCTCCCAGTGTATTATAATGCCTTGTTTATCTCCCAGTGTATTAGAATGCCTTGTTTATCTCCCAGTGTATTATAATGCCATGTTTATCTCCCAGTGTATTATAATGCTGTGTTTATCTCCCAGTGTATTGTATTGCCGTGTTTATCTCCCAGTGTATTATAATGCCATGTTTATCTCCCAGTGTATTGTAATGCCATGTTTGTCTCCCAGTGTATTATAATGCCTTGTTTATATCCCAGTGTATTCTAATGCCTTGTTTATCTCCCAGTGTATTGTAATGCCATGTTTATCTCCCAGTGTATTATAATGCCTTGTTTATCTCCCAGTGTATTATAATGCCTTGTTTATCTCCCAGTGTATTATAATGCCTTGTTTATCTCCCAGTGTATTATAATGAGATGTTTATCTCCCAGTGTATTATAATGCCGTGTTTATCTCCCAGTGTATTATAATGAGATGTTTATCTCCCAGTGTATTATAATGCCTTGTTTATCTCCCAGTGTATTATAATGCCTTGTTTATCTCCCAGTGTATTATAATGCCATGTTTATCTCCCAGTGTATTGTAATGCCATGTTTATCTCCCAGTGTATTATAATGCCTTGTTTATCTCCCAGTGTATTATAATGCTTTGTTTATCTCCCAGTGTATTATAATTCCTTGTTTATCTCACAGTGTATTATAATGCCTTGTTTATCTCCCAGTGTATTGTAATGCCTTGTTTATCTCCCAGTGTATTATAATGCCTTGTTTATCTCCCAGTGTATTATAATGCCTTGTTTATCTCCGGCACCGTCCCCGTGATGGCCGCATCCCCAGGATAGCCTTGTTTATCCCCGTGGGGCCCAGTGTATTGATGCCGACCCCAGTGGCCTTGTTTATCTCCCAGTGTATTAGAATGCCTTGTTTATCTCCCAGTGTATTATAATGCCATGTTTATCTCCCAGTGTATTATAATGCCTGTCCCCGTGTTAGTGCCTGCCCCAGTGTATTGCCTGCCCCGGATGCTGGCCCCGTGTTTGATGCCGTGCCCCAGTGTATTATAATGCCATGTTTATCTCCCAGTGTATTGTAATGCCATGTTTATCTCCCAGTGTATTATAATGAGATGTTTATCTCCCAGTGTATTATAATGCCATGTTTATCTCCCAGTGTATTATAATGCCATGTTTATCTCCCAGTGTATTATAATTCCATGTTTATCTCCCAGTGTATTATAATGCCATGTTTATCTCCCAGTGTATTATAATGCCATGTTTATCTCCCAGTGTATTATAATGCCATGTTTATCTCCCAGTGTATTATAATGCCTTGTTTATCTCCCAGTGTATTATAATGACTTGTTTATCTCCCAGTGTATTATAATGACTTGTTTATCTCCCAGTGTATTATAATGACTTGTTTATCTCCCAGTGTATTATAATGTCATGTTTATCTCCCAGTGTATTACAATGCCATGTTTATCTCCCAGTGTATTATAATGCCATGTTTATCTCCCAGTGTATTATAATGCCATGTTTATCTCCCAGTGTATTATAATGCCTTGTTTATCTCCCAGTGTATTATAATGCCATGTTTATCTCCCAGTGTATTATGCCTTGTTTATCTCCCAGTTTATTATGCCATGTTTATCTCCCAGTGTATTATAATGCCTTGTTTATCTCCCAGTGTATTATAATGACATGACATGTTTATCTCCCAGTGTATTATAATGCCTTGTTTATCTCCCAGTGTATTATAATGCCTTGTTTATCTCCCAGTGTATTATAATGCCTTGTTTAACTCCAAGTGTATAATAATGCCTCGTTTATCTCCCAGTGTATTGTAATGAGATGTTTATCTCCCAGTGTATTGTAATTCCATGTTTATCTCCCAGTGTATTGTAATGCAATGTAATCTCCCAGTGTATTGTAATGCCATGTTGATCTCCCAGTGTATTATGCCTTGTTTATCTCCCAGTGTATTATAATGAGGTGTTTATCTCCCAGTGTATTATACTGCCTTGTTTATCTCCCAGTGTATTATAATGAGATGTTTATCTCCCAGTGTATTATAATGCCTTGTTTATATCCCAGTGTATTCTAATGCCTTGTTTTTCTCCCAGTGTATTATAATGACATGTAGATCTCCCAGTGTATTGTAATGCCATGTTTATCTCCCAGTGTATTATAATGCCTTGTTTATCTCCCAGTGTATTATAATGCCTTGTTTATCTCCCAGTGTATTATAATGCCTTGTTTATCTCCCAGTGTATTATAATGAGATGTTTATCTCCCAGTGTATTATAATGCCTTGTTTATCTCCCAGTGTATTATAATGAGATGTTTATCTCCCAGTGTATTATAATGCCTTGTTTATCTCCCAGTGTATTATAATGCCTTGTTTATCTCCCAGTGTATTATAATGCCATGTTTATCTCCCAGTGTATTGTAATGCCATGTTTATCTCCCAGTGTATTATAATGCCTTGTTTATCTCCCAGTGTATTATAATGCTTTGTTTATCTCCCAGTGTATTATAATGCCTTGTTTATCTCACAGTGTATTATAATGCCTTGTTTATCTCCCAGTGTATTGTAATGCCTTGTTTATCTCCCAGTGTATTATAATGCCTTGTTTATCTCCCAGTGTATTATAATGCCTTGTTTATCTCCCAGTGTATTATAATACCTTGTTTATCTCCCAGTGTATTGTAATGCCTTGTTTATCTCCCAGTGTATTGTAATGCCTTGTTTATCTCCCAGTGTATTATAATGAGATGTTTATCTCACAGTGTATTATAATGCCTTGTTTATCTCCCAGTGTATTAGAATGCCTTGTTTATCTCCCAGTGTATTATAATGCCATGTTTATCTCCCAGTGTATTATAATGCCTTGTTTATCTCCCAATGTATTAGAATGCCTTGTTTATCTCCCAGTGTATTATAATGCCATGTTTATCTCCCAGTGTATTATAATGCTGTGTTTATCTCCCAGTGTATTGTATTGCCGTGTTTATCTCCCAGTGTATTATAATGCCATGTTTATCTCCCAGTGTATTGTAATGCCATGTTTGTCTCCCAGTGTATTATAATGCCATGTTTATCTCCCAGTGTATTATAATGCCATGTTTATCTCCCAGTGTATTATAATGCCTTGTTTATCTCCCAGTGCATTATAAAGCCTTGTTTATCTCCCAGTGTATTATAATGCCTTGTTTATCTCCCAGTGTATTGTAATGCCATGTTTATCTCCCAGTGTATTATAATGAGATGTTTATCTCCCAGTGTATTATAATGCCATGTTTATCTCCCAGTGTATTATAATGCCATGTTTATCTCCCAGTGTATTATAATTCCATGTTTATCTCCCAGTGTATTATAATGCCATGTTTATCTCCCAGTGTATTATAATGCCATGTTTATCTCCCAGTGTATTATAATGCCATGTTTATCTCCCAGTGTATTATAATGCCTTGTTTATCTCCCAGTGTATTATAATGACTTGTTTATCTCCCAGTGTATTATAATGACTTGTTTATCTCCCAGTGTATTATAATGACTTGTTTATCTCCCAGTGTATTATAATGCCATGTTTATCTCCCAGTGTATTATAATTCCATGTTTATCTCCCAGTGTATTGTAATTCCATGTTTATCTCCCAGTGTATTGTAATGCAATGTAATCTCCCAGTGTATTGTAATGCCATGTTGATCTCCCAGTGTATTATGCCTTGTTTATCTCCCAGTGTATTATAATGAGGTGTTTATCTCCCAGTGTATTATACTGCCTTGTTTATCTCCCAGTGTATTATAATGAGATGTTTATCTCCCAGTGTATTATAATGCCTTGTTTATATCCCAGTGTATTCTAATGCCTTGTTTTTCTCCCAGTGTATTATAATGACATGTAAATCTCCCAGTGTATTGTAATGCCATGTTTATCTCCCAGTGTATTATAATGCCTTGTTTATCTCCCAGTGTATTATAATGCCTTGTTTATCTCCCAGTGTATTATAATGCCTTGTTTATCTCCCAGTGTATTATAATGAGATGTTTATCTCCCAGTGTATTATAATGCCTTGTTTATCTCCCAGTGTATTATAATGAGATGTTTATCTCCCAGTGTATTATAATGCCTTGTTTATCTCCCAGTGTATTATAATGCCTTGTTTATCTCCCAGTGTATTATAATGCCATGTTTATCTCCCAGTGTATTGTAATGCCATGTTTATCTCCCAGTGTATTATAATGCCTTGTTTATCTCCCAGTGTATTATAATGCCATGTTTATCTCCCAGTGTATTGTAATGCCATGTTTATCTCCCAGTGTATTATAATGCCTTGTTTATCTCCCAGTGTATTGTAATGCCTTGTTTATCTCACAGTGTATTATAATGCCTTGTTTATCTCCCAGTGTATTGTAATGCCTTGTTTATCTCCCAGTGTATTATAATGCCATGTTTATCTCCCAGTGTATTATAATGCCTTGTTTATCTCCCAGTGTATTATAATGCTTTGTTTATCTCCCAGTGTATTATAATGCCTTGTTTATCTCACAGTGTAATATAATGCCTTGTTTATCTCCCAGTGTATTGTAATGCCTTGTTTATCTCCCAGTGTATTATAATGCCTTGTTTATCTCCCAGTGTATTATAATGCCTTGTTTATCTCCCAGTGTATTATAATACCTTGTTTATCTCCCAGTGTATTGTAATGCCTTGTTTATCTCCCAGTGTATTATAATGCCTTGTTTATCACCCAGTGTATTATAATGAGATGTTTATCTCACAGTGTATTATAATGCCTTGTTTATCTCCCAGTGTATTAGAATGCCTTGTTTATCTCCCAGTGTATTATAATGCCATGTTTATCTCCCAGTGTATTATAATGCCTTGTTTATCTCCCAGTGTATTAGAATGCCTTGTTTATCTCCCAGTGTATTATAATGCCATGTTTATCTCCCAGTGTATTATAATGCTGTGTTTATCTCCCAGTGTATTGTATTGCCGTGTTTATCTCCCAGTGTATTATAATGCCTTGTTTATCTCCCAGTGTATTATAATGCCATGTTTATCTCCCAGTGTATTATAATGCCTTGTTTATCTCCCAGTGCATTATAAAGCCTTGTTTATCTCCCAGTGTATTATAATGCCTTGTTTATCTCCCAGTGTATTGTAATGCCATGTTTATCTCCCAGTGTATTATAATGAGATGTTTATCTCCCAGTGTATTATAATGCCATGTTTATCTCCCAGTGTATTATAATGCCATGTTTATCTCCCAGTGTATTATAATTCCATGTTTATCTCCCAGTGTATTATAATGCCATGTTTATCTCCCAGTGTATTATAATGCCATGTTTATCTCCCAGTGTATTATAATGCCATGTTTATCTCCCAGTGTATTATAATGCCTTGTTTATCTCCCAGTGTATTATAATGACTTGTTTATCTCCCAGTGTATTATAATGACTTGTTTATCTCCCAGTGTATTATAATGTCATGTTTATCTCCCAGTGTATTACAATGCCATGTTTATCTCCCAGTGTATTTTAATGCCATGTTTATCTCCCAGTGTATTATAATGCCATGTTTATCTCCCAGTGTATTATAATGCCTTGTTTATCTCCCAGTGTATTATAATGCCATGTTTATCTCCCAGTGTATTATGCCTTGTTTATCTCCCAGTTTATTATGCCATGTTTATCTCCCAGTGTATTATAATGCCTTGTTTATCTCCCAGTGTATTATAATGACATGACATGTTTATCTCCCAGTGTATTATAATGCCTTGTTTATCTCCCAGTGTATTATAATGCCTTGTTTATCTCCCAGTGTATTATAATGCCTTGTTTAACTCCAAGTGTATAATAATGCCTCGTTTATCTCCCAGTGTATTGTAATGAGATGTTTATCTCCCAGTGTATTGTAATTCCATGTTTATCTCCCAGTGTATTGTAATGCAATGTAATCTCCCAGTGTATTGTAATGCCATGTTGATCTCCCAGTGTATTATGCCTTGTTTATCTCCCAGTGTATTATAATGAGGTGTTTATCTCCCAGTGTATTGTATTGCCGTGTTTATCTCCCAGTGTATTATAATGCCATGTTTATCTCCCAGTGTATTGTAATGCCATGTTTGTCTCCCAGTGTATTATAATGCCATGTTTATCTCCCAGTGTATTATAATGCCATGTTTATCTCCCAGTGTATTATAATGCCTTGTTTATCTCCCAGTGCATTATAAAGCCTTGTTTATCTCCCAGTGTATTATAATGCCTTGTTTATCTCCCAGTGTATTGTAATGCCATGTTTATCTCCCAGTGTATTATAATGAGATGTTTATCTCCCAGTGTATTATAATGCCATGTTTATCTCCCAGTGTATTATAATGCCATGTTTATCTCCCAGTGTATTATAATTCCATGTTTATCTCCCAGTGTATTATAATGCCATGTTTATCTCCCAGTGTATTATAATGCCATGTTTATCTCCCAGTGTATTATAATGCCATGTTTATCTCCCAGTGTATTATAATGCCTTGTTTATCTCCCAGTGTATTATAATGACTTGTTTATCTCCCAGTGTATTATAATGACTTGTTTATCTCCCAGTGTATTATAATGTCATGTTTATCTCCCAGTGTATTACAATGCCATGTTTATCTCCCAGTGTATTATAATGCCATGTTTATCTCCCAGTGTATTATAATGCCATGTTTACCTCCCAGTGTATTATAATGCCTTGTTTATCTCGCAGTGTATTATAATGCCATGTTTATCTCCCAGTGTATTATGCCTTGTTTATCTCCCAGTTTATTATGCCATGTTTATCTCCCGGTGTATTATAATGCCTTGTTTATCTCCCAGTGTATTATAATGACATGACATGTTTATCTCCCAGTGTATTATAATGCCTTGTTTATCTCCCAGTGTATTATAATGCCTTGTTTATCTCCCAGTGTATTATAATGCCTTGTTTATCTCCAAGTGTATAATAATGCCTCGTTTATCTCCCAGTGTATTGTAATGAGATGTTTATCTCCCAGTGTATTCTAATTCCATGTTTATCTCCCAGTGTATTGTAATGCCATGTTTATCTCCCAGTGTATTGTAATGCCATGTTGATCTCCCAGTGTATTATGCCTTGTTTATCTCCCAGTGTATTATAATGAGGTGTTTATCTCCCAGTGTATTATACTGCCTTGTTTATCTCCCAGTGTATTATAATGAGATGTTTATCTCCCAGTGTATTATAATGCCTTGTTTATATCCCAGTGTATTCTAATGCCTTGTTTATCTCCCAGTGTATTGTAATGCCATGTTTATCTCCCAGTGTATTATAATGCCTTGTTTATCTCCCAGTGTATTATAATGCCTTGTTTATCTCCCAGTGTATTATAATGCCTTGTTTATCTCCCAGTGTATTATAATGAGATGTTTATCTCCCAGTGTATTATAATGCCTTGTTTATCTCCCAGTGTATTATAATGAGATGTTTATCTCCCAGTGTATTATAATGCCTTGTTTATCTCCCAGTGTATTATAATGCCTTGTTTATCTCCCAGTGTATTATAATGCCATGTTTATCTCCCAGTGTATTGTAATGCCATGTTTATCTCCCAGTGTATTATAATGCCTTGTTTATCTCCCAGTGTATTATAATGCCATGTTTATCTCCCAGTGTATTATAATGCCTTGTTTATCTCCCAGTGTATTAGAATGCCTTGTTTATCTCCCAGTGTATTATAATGCCATGTTTATCTCCCAGTGTATTATAGTGCTGTGTTTATCTCCCAGTGTATTGTATTGCCGTGTTTATCTCCCAGTGTATTATAATGCCATGTTTATCTCCAAGTGTATTGTAATGCCATGTTTGTCTCCCAGTGTATTATAATGCCATGTTTATCTCCCAGTGTATTATAATGCCATGTTTATCTCCCAGTGTATTATAATGCCTTGTTTATCTCCCAGTGTATTATAATGCCTTGTTTATCTCCCAGTGTATTGTAATGCCATGTTTATCTCCCAGTGTATTATAATGAGATGTTTATCTCCCAGTGTATTATAATGCCATGTTTATCTCCCAGTGTATTATAATGCCATGTTTATCTCCCAGTGTATTATAATTCCATGTTTAACTCCCAGTGTATTATAATGCCATGTTTATCTCCCAGTGTATTATAATGCCATGTTTATCTCCCAGTGTATTATAATGCCATGTTTATCTCCCAGTGTATTATAATGCCTTGTTTATCTCCCAGTGTATTATAATGACTTGTTTATCTCCCAGTGTATTATAATGACATGTTTATCTCCCAGTGTATTACAATGCCATGTTTATCTCCCAGTGTATTATAATGCCATGTTTATCTCCCAGTGTATTATAATGCCATGTTTATCTCCCAGTGTATTATAACTCCTTGTTTATCTCCCAGTGTATTATAATGCCATGTTTATCTCCCAGTGTATTATGCCTTGTTTATCTCCCAGTTTATTATGCCATGTTTATCTCCCAGTGTATTATAATGCCTTGTTTATCTCCCAGTGTATTATAATGACATGACATGTTTATCTCCCAGTGTATTATAATGCCTTGTTTATCTCCCAGTTTATTATAATGCCTTGTTTATCTCCCAGTGTATTATAATGAGATGTTTATCTCCCAGTGTATTATAATGCCTTGTTTATCTCCCAGTGTATTATAATGCCTTGTTTATCTCCCAGTGTATTATAATGCCATGTTTATCTCCCAGTGTATTGTAATGCCATGTTTGTCTCCCAGTGTATTATAATGCCATGACATGTTTATCTCCCAGTGTATTATAATGCCTTGTTTATCTCCCAGTGTATTATAATGCCTTGTTTATCTCCCAGTGTATTATAATGCCTTGTTTAACTCCAAGTGTATAATAATGCCTCGTTTATCTCCCAGTGTATTGTAATGAGATGTTTATCTCCCAGTGTATTGTAATTCCATGTTTATCTCACAGTGTATTGTAATGCAATGTAATCTCCCAGTGTATTGTAATGCCATGTTGATCTCCCAGTGTATTATGCCTTGTTTATCTCCCAGTGTATTATAATGAGGTGTTTATCTCCCAGTGTATTATACTGCCTTGTTTATCTCCCAGTGTATTATAATGAGATGTTTATCTCCCAGTGTATTATAATGCCTTGTTTATATCTCAGTGTATTCTAATGCCTTGTTTTTCTCCCAGTGTATTATAATGACATGTTTATCTCCCAGTGTATTGTAATGCCATGTTTATCTCCCAGTGTATTATAATGCCTTGTTTATCTCCCAGTGTATTATAATGCCTTGTTTATCTCCCAGTGTATTATAATGCCTTGTTTATCTCCCAGTGTATTATAATGAGATGTTTATCTCCCAGTGTATTATAATGCCTTGTTTATCTCCCAGTGTATTATAATGAGATGTTTATCTCCCAGTGTATTATAATGCCTTGTTTATCTCAAAGTGTATTATAATGCCTTGTTTATCTCCCAGTGTATTATAATGCCATGTTTATCTCCCAGTGTATTGTAATGCCATGTTTATCTCCCAGTGTATTATAATGCCATGTTTATCTCCCAGTGTATTGTAATGCCATGTTTATCTCCCAGTGTATTATAATGCCTTGTTTATCTCCCAGTGTATTATAATGCCATGTTTATCTCCCAGTGTATTATAATGCCTTGTTTATCTCCCAGTGTATTAGAATGCCTTGTTTATCTCCCAGTGTATTATAATGCCTTGTTTATCTCCCAGTGTATTATAATGCTGTGTTTATCTCCCAGTGTATTATAATGCCTTGTTTATCTCCCAGTGTATTAGAATGCCTTGTTTATCTCCCAGTGTATTATAATGCCATGTTTATCTCCCAGTGTATTATAATGCCATGTTTATCTCCCAGTGTATTGTAATGCCATGTTTATCTCCCAGTGTATTATAATGCCTTGTTTATCTCCCAGTGTATTATAATGCCATGTTTATCTCCCAGTGTATTATAATGCCTTGTTTATCTCCCAGTGTATTAGAATGCCTTGTTTATCTCCCAGTGTATTATAATGCCATGTTTATCTCCCAGTGTATTATAATGCTGTGTTTATCTCCCAGTGTATTGTATTGCCGTGTTTATCTTCCAGTGTATTATAATGCCATGTTTATCTCCCAGTGTATTGTAATGCCATGTTTGTCTCCCAGTGTATTATAATGCCATGTTTATCTCCCAGTGTATTATAATGCCATGTTTATCTCCCAGTGTATTATAATGAGATGTTTATCTCCCAGTGTATTATAATGCCTTGTTTATCTCCCAGTGTATTATAATGCCTTGTTTATCTCCCAGTGTATTGTAATGCCATGTTTATCTCCCAGTGTATTATAATGAGATGTTTATCTCCCAGTGTATTATAATGCCATGTTTATCTCCCAGTGTATTATAATGCCATGTTTATCTCCCAGTGTATTATAATTCCATGTTTATCTCCCAGTGTATTATAATGCCATGTTTATCTCCCAGTGTATTATAATGCCATGTTTATCTCCCAGTGTATTATAATGCCATGTTTATCTCCCAGTGTATTATAATGCCTTGTTTATCTCCCAGTGTATTATAATGACTTGTTTATCTCCCAGTGTATTATAATGACATGTTTATCTCCCAGTGTATTACAATGCCATGTTTATCTCCCAGTGTATTATAATGCCATGTTTATCTCCCAGTGTATTATAATGCCATGTTTATCTCCCAGTGTATTATAATGCCTTGTTTATCTCCCAGTGTATTATAATGCCATGTTTATCTCCCAGTGTATTATGCCTTGTTTATCTCCCAGTTTATTATGCTATGTTTATCTCCCAGTGTATTATAATGCCTTGTTTATCTCCCAGTGCATTATAATGACATGACATGTTTATCTCCCAGTGTATTATAATGCCTTGTTTATCTCCCAGTGTATTATAATGTCATGTTTATCTCCCAGTGTATTACAATGCCATGTTTATCTCCCAGTGTATTATAATGCCATGTTTATCTCCCAGTGTATTATAATGCCATGTTTATCTCCCAGTGTATTATAATGCCTTGTTTATCTCCCAGTGTATTATAATGCCATGTTTATCTCCCAGTGTATTATGCCTTGTTTATCTCCCAGTTTATTATGCCATGTTTATCTCCCAGTGTATTATAATGCCTTGTTTATCTCCCAGTGTATTATAATGACATGACATGTTTATCTCCCAGTGTATTATAATGCCTTGTTTATCTCCCAGTGTATTATAATGCCTTGTTTATCTCCCAGTGTATTATAATGCCTTGTTTAACTCCAAGTGTATAATAATGCCTCGTTTATCTCCCAGTGTATTGTAATGAGATGTTTATCTCCCAGTGTATTGTAATTCCATGTTTATCTCCCAGTGTATTGTAATGCAATGTAATCTCCCAGTGTATTGTAATGCCATGTTGATCTCCCAGTGTATTATGCCTTGTTTATCTCCCAGTGTATTATAATGAGGTGTTTATCTCCCAGTGTATTATACTGCCTTGTTTATCTCCCAGTGTATTATAATGAGATGTTTATCTCCCAGTGTATTATAATGCCTTGTTTATATCCCAGTGTATTCTAATGCCTTGTTTTTCTCCCAGTGTATTATAATGACATGTAGATCTCCCAGTGTATTGTAATGCCATGTTTATCTCCCAGTGTATTATAATGCCTTGTTTATCTCCCAGTGTATTATAATGCCTTGTTTATCTCCCAGTGTATTATAATGCCTTGTTTATCTCCCAGTGTATTATAATGAGATGTTTATCTCCCAGTGTATTATAATGCCTTGTTTATCTCCCAGTGTATTATAATGAGATGTTTATCTCCCAGTGTATTATAATGCCTTGTTTATCTCCCAGTGTATTATAATGCCTTGTTTATCTCCCAGTGTATTATAATGCCATGTTTATCTCCCAGTGTATTGTAATGCCATGTTTATCTCCCAGTGTATTATAATGCCTTGTTTATCTCCCAGTGTATTATAATGCTTTGTTTATCTCCCAGTGTATTATAATGCCTTGTTTATCTCACAGTGTATTATAATGCCTTGTTTATCTCCCAGTGTATTGTAATGCCTTGTTTATCTCCCAGTGTATTATAATGCCTTGTTTATCTCCCAGTGTATTATAATGCCTTGTTTATCTCCCAGTGTATTATAATACCTTGTTTATCTCCCAGTGTATTGTAATGCCTTGTTTATCTCCCAGTGTATTATAATGCCTTGTTTATCACCCAGTGTATTATAATGAGATGTTTATCTCACAGTGTATTATAATGCCTTGTTTATCTCCCAGTGTATTAGAATGCCTTGTTTATCTCCCAGTGTATTATAATGCCATGTTTATCTCCCAGTGTATTATAATGCCTTGTTTATCTCCCAATGTATTAGAATGCCTTGTTTATCTCCCAGTGTATTATAATGCCATGTTTATCTCCCAGTGTATTATAATGCTGTGTTTATCTCCCAGTGTATTGTATTGCCGTGTTTATCTCCCAGTGTATTATAATGCCATGTTTATCTCCCAGTGTATTGTAATGCCATGTTTGTCTCCCAGTGTATTATAATGCCATGTTTATCTCCCAGTGTATTATAATGCCATGTTTATCTCCCAGTGTATTATAATGCCTTGTTTATCTCCCAGTGCATTATAAAGCCTTGTTTATCTCCCAGTGTATTATAATGCCTTGTTTATCTCCCAGTGTATTGTAATGCCATGTTTATCTCCCAGTGTATTATAATGAGATGTTTATCTCCCAGTGTATTATAATGCCATGTTTATCTCCCAGTGTATTATAATGCCATGTTTATCTCCCAGTGTATTATAATTCCATGTTTATCTCCCAGTGTATTATAATGCCATGTTTATCTCCCAGTGTATTATAATGCCATGTTTATCTCCCAGTGTATTATAATGCCATGTTTATCTCCCAGTGTATTATAATGCCTTGTTTATCTCCCAGTGTATTATAATGACTTGTTTATCTCCCAGTGTATTATAATGACTTGTTTATCTCCCAGTGTATTATAATGACTTGTTTATCTCCCAGTGTATTATAATGCCATGTTTATCTCCCAGTGTATTATAATTCCATGTTTATCTCCCAGTGTATTGTAATTCCATGTTTATCTCCCAGTGTATTGTAATGCAATGTAATCTCCCAGTGTATTGTAATGCCATGTTGATCTCCCAGTGTATTATGCCTTGTTTATCTCCCAGTGTATTATAATGAGGTGTTTATCTCCCAGTGTATTATACTGCCTTGTTTATCTCCCAGTGTATTATAATGAGATGTTTATCTCCCAGTGTATTATAATGCCTTGTTTATATCCCAGTGTATTCTAATGCCTTGTTTTTCTCCCAGTGTATTATAATGACATGTAAATCTCCCAGTGTATTGTAATGCCATGTTTATCTCCCAGTGTATTATAATGCCTTGTTTATCTCCCAGTGTATTATAATGCCTTGTTTATCTCCCAGTGTATTATAATGCCTTGTTTATCTCCCAGTGTATTATAATGAGATGTTTATCTCCCAGTGTATTATAATGCCTTGTTTATCTCCCAGTGTATTATAATGAGATGTTTATCTCCCAGTGTATTATAATGCCTTGTTTATCTACCAGTGTATTATAATGCCTTGTTTATCTCCCAGTGTATTATAATGCCATGTTTATCTCCCAGTGTATTGTAATGCCATGTTTATCTCCCAGTGTATTATAATGCCTTGTTTATCTCCCAGTGTATTATAATGCCATGTTTATCTCCCAGTGTATTGTAATGCCATGTTTATCTCCCAGTGTATTATAATGCCTTGTTTATCTCCCAGTGTATTGTAATGCCTTGTTTATCTCACAGTGTATTATAATGCCTTGTTTATCTCCCAGTGTATTGTAATGCCTTGTTTATCTCCCAGTGTATTATAATGCCATGTTTATCTCCCAGTGTATTATAATGCCTTGTTTATCTCCCAGTGTATTATAATGCTTTGTTTATCTCCCAGTGTATTATAATGCCTTGTTTATCTCACAGTGTATTATAATGCCTTGTTTATCTCCCAGTGTATTGTAATGCCTTGTTTATCTCCCAGTGTATTATAATGCCTTGTTTATCTCCCAGTGTATTATAATGCCTTGTTTATCTCCCAGTGTATTATAATACCTTGTTTATCTCCCAGTGTATTGTAATGCCTTGTTTATCTCCCAGTGTATTATAATGCCTTGTTTATCACCCAGTGTATTATAATGAGATGTTTATCTCACAGTGTATTATAATGCCTTGTTTATCTCCCAGTGTATTAGAATGCCTTGTTTATCTCCCAGTGTATTATAATGCCATGTTTATCTCCCAGTGTATTATAATGCCTTGTTTATCTCCCAGTGTATTAGAATGCCTTGTTTATCTCCCAGTGTATTATAATGCCATGTTTATCTCCCAGTGTATTATAATGCTGTGTTTATCTCCCAGTGTATTGTATTGCCGTGTTTATCTCCCAGTGTATTATAATGCCTTGTTTATCTCCCAGTGTATTATAATGCCATGTTTATCTCCCAGTGTATTATAATGCCTTGTTTATCTCCCAGTGCATTATAAAGCCTTGTTTATCTCCCAGTGTATTATAATGCCTTGTTTATCTCCCAGTGTATTGTAATGCCATGTTTATCTCCCAGTGTATTATAATGAGATGTTTATCTCCCAGTGTATTATAATGCCATGTTTATCTCCCAGTGTATTATAATGCCATGTTTATCTCCCAGTGTATTGTAATGCCATGTTTATCTCCCAGTGTATTATAATGCCATGTTTATCTCCCAGTGTATTATAATGCCATGTTTATCTCCCAGTGTATTATAATGCCATGTTTATCTCCCAGTGTATTATAATGCCTTGTTTATCTCCCAGTGTATTATAATGACTTGTTTATCTCCCAGTGTATTATAATGACTTGTTTATCTCCCAGTGTATTATAATGTCATGTTTATCTCCCAGTGTATTACAATGCCATGTTTATCTCCCAGTGTATTTTAATGCCATGTTTATCTCCCAGTGTATTATAATGCCATGTTTATCTCCCAGTGTATTATAATGCCTTGTTTATCTCCCAGTGTATTATAATGCCATGTTTATCTCCCAGTGTATTATGCCTTGTTTATCTCCCAGTTTATTATGCCATGTTTATCTCCCAGTGTATTATAATGCCTTGTTTATCTCCCACTGTATTATAATGACATGACATGTTTATCTCCCAGTGTATTATAATGCCTTGTTTATCTCCCAGTGTATTATAATGCCTTGTTTATCTCCCAGTGTATTATAATGCCTTGTTTAACTCCAAGTGTATAATAATGCCTCGTTTATCTCCCAGTGTATTGTAATGAGATGTTTATCTCCCAGTGTATTGTAATTCCATGTTTATCTCCCAGTGTATTGTAATGCAATGTAATCTCCCAGTGTATTGTAATGCCATGTTGATCTCCCAGTGTATTATGCCTTGTTTATCTCCCAGTGTATTATAATGAGGTGTTTATCTCCCAGTGTATTGTATTGCCGTGTTTATCTCCCAGTGTATTATAATGCCATGTTTATCTCCCAGTGTATTGTAATGCCATGTTTGTCTCCCAGTGTATTATAATGCCATGTTTATCTCCCAGTGTATTATAATGCCATGTTTATCTCCCAGTGTATTATAATGCCTTGTTTATCTCCCAGTGCATTATAAAGCCTTGTTTATCTCCCAGTGTATTATAATGCCTTGTTTATCTCCCAGTGTATTGTAATGCCATGTTTATCTCCCAGTGTATTATAATGAGATGTTTATCTCCCAGTGTATTATAATGCCATGTTTATCTCCCAGTGTATTATAATGCCATGTTTATCTCCCAGTGTATTATAATTCCATGTTTATCTCCCAGTGTATTATAATGCCATGTTTATCTCCCAGTGTATTATAATGCCATGTTTATCTCCCAGTGTATTATAATGCCATGTTTATCTCCCAGTGTATTATAATGCCTTGTTTATCTCCCAGTGTATTATAATGACTTGTTTATCTCCCAGTGTATTATAATGACTTGTTTATCTCCCAGTGTATTATAATGTCATGTTTATCTCCCAGTGTATTACAATGCCATGTTTATCTCCCAGTGTATTATAATGCCATGTTTATCTCCCAGTGTATTATAATGCCATGTTTACCTCCCAGTGTATTATAATGCCTTGTTTATCTCGCAGTGTATTATAATGCCATGTTTATCTCCCAGTGTATTATGCCTTGTTTATCTCCCAGTTTATTATGCCATGTTTATCTCCCGGTGTATTATAATGCCTTGTTTATCTCCCAGTGTATTATAATGACATGACATGTTTATCTCCCAGTGTATTATAATGCCTTGTTTATCTCCCAGTGTATTATAATGCCTTGTTTATCTCCCAGTGTATTATAATGCCTTGTTTATCTCCAAGTGTATAATAATGCCTCGTTTATCTCCCAGTGTATTGTAATGAGATGTTTATCTCCCAGTGTATTCTAATTCCATGTTTATCTCCCAGTGTATTGTAATGCCATGTTTATCTCCCAGTGTATTGTAATGCCATGTTGATCTCCCAGTGTATTATGCCTTGTTTATCTCCCAGTGTATTATAATGAGGTGTTTATCTCCCAGTGTATTATACTGCCTTGTTTATCTCCCAGTGTATTATAATGAGATGTTTATCTCCCAGTGTATTATAATGCCTTGTTTATATCCCAGTGTATTCTAATGCCTTGTTTATCTCCCAGTGTATTGTAATGCCATGTTTATCTCCCAGTGTATTATAATGCCTTGTTTATCTCCCAGTGTATTATAATGCCTTGTTTATCTCCCAGTGTATTATAATGCCTTGTTTATCTCCCAGTGTATTATAATGAGATGTTTATCTCCCAGTGTATTATAATGCCTTGTTTATCTCCCAGTGTATTATAATGAGATGTTTATCTCCCAGTGTATTATAATGCCTTGTTTATCTCCCAGTGTATTATAATGCCTTGTTTATCTCCCAGTGTATTATAATGCCATGTTTATCTCCCAGTGTATTGTAATGCCATGTTTATCTCCCAGTGTATTATAATGCCTTGTTTATCTCCCAGTGTATTATAATGCCATGTTTATCTCCCAGTGTATTATAATGCCTTGTTTATCTCCCAGTGTATTAGAATGCCTTGTTTATCTCCCAGTGTATTATAATGCCATGTTTATCTCCCAGTGTATTATAGTGCTGTGTTTATCTCCCAGTGTATTGTATTGCCGTGTTTATCTCCCAGTGTATTATAATGCCATGTTTATCTCCAAGTGTATTGTAATGCCATGTTTGTCTCCCAGTGTATTATAATGCCATGTTTATCTCCCAGTGTATTATAATGCCATGTTTATCTCCCAGTGTATTATAATGCCTTGTTTATCTCCCAGTGTATTATAATGCCTTGTTTATCTCCCAGTGTATTGTAATGCCATGTTTATCTCCCAGTGTATTATAATGAGATGTTTATCTCCCAGTGTATTATAATGCCATGTTTATCTCCCAGTGTATTATAATGCCATGTTTATCTCCCAGTGTATTATAATTCCATGTTTATCTCCCAGTGTATTATAATGCCATGTTTATCTCCCAGTGTATTATAATGCCATGTTTATCTCCCAGTGTATTATAATGCCATGTTTATCTCCCAGTGTATTATAATGCCTTGTTTATCTCCCAGTGTATTATAATGACTTGTTTATCTCCCAGTGTATTATAATGACATGTTTATCTCCCAGTGTATTACAATGCCATGTTTATCTCCCAGTGTATTATAATGCCATGTTTATCTCCCAGTGTATTATAATGCCATGTTTATCTCCCAGTGTATTATAACTCCTTGTTTATCTCCCAGTGTATTATAATGCCATGTTTATCTCCCAGTGTATTATGCCTTGTTTATCTCCCAGTTTATTATGCCATGTTTATCTCCCAGTGTATTATAATGCCTTGTTTATCTCCCAGTGTATTATAATGACATGACATGTTTATCTCCCAGTGTATTATAATGCCTTGTTTATCTCCCAGTTTATTATAATGCCTTGTTTATCTCCCAGTGTATTATAATGAGATGTTTATCTCCCAGTGTATTATAATGCCTTGTTTATCTCCCAGTGTATTATAATGCCTTGTTTATCTCCCAGTGTATTATAATGCCATGTTTATCTCCCAGTGTATTGTAATGCCATGTTTGTCTCCCAGTGTATTATAATGCCATGACATGTTTATCTCCCAGTGTATTATAATGCCTTGTTTATCTCCCAGTGTATTATAATGCCTTGTTTATCTCCCAGTGTATTATAATGCCTTGTTTAACTCCAAGTGTATAATAATGCCTCGTTTATCTCCCAGTGTATTGTAATGAGATGTTTATCTCCCAGTGTATTGTAATTCCATGTTTATCTCACAGTGTATTGTAATGCAATGTAATCTCCCAGTGTATTGTAATGCCATGTTGATCTCCCAGTGTATTATGCCTTGTTTATCTCCCAGTGTATTATAATGAGGTGTTTATCTCCCAGTGTATTATACTGCCTTGTTTATCTCCCAGTGTATTATAATGAGATGTTTATCTCCCAGTGTATTATAATGCCTTGTTTATATCTCAGTGTATTCTAATGCCTTGTTTTTCTCCCAGTGTATTATAATGACATGTTTATCTCCCAGTGTATTGTAATGCCATGTTTATCTCCCAGTGTATTATAATGCCTTGTTTATCTCCCAGTGTATTATAATGCCTTGTTTATCTCCCAGTGTATTATAATGCCTTGTTTATCTCCCAGTGTATTATAATGAGATGTTTATCTCCCAGTGTATTATAATGCCTTGTTTATCTCCCAGTGTATTATAATGAGATGTTTATCTCCCAGTGTATTATAATGCCTTGTTTATCTCAAAGTGTATTATAATGCCTTGTTTATCTCCCAGTGTATTATAATGCCATGTTTATCTCCCAGTGTATTGTAATGCCATGTTTATCTCCCAGTGTATTATAATGCCATGTTTATCTCCCAGTGTATTGTAATGCCATGTTTATCTCCCAGTGTATTATAATGCCTTGTTTATCTCCCAGTGTATTATAATGCCATGTTTATCTCCCAGTGTATTATAATGCCTTGTTTATCTCCCAGTGTATTAGAATGCCTTGTTTATCTCCCAGTGTATTATAATGCCTTGTTTATCTCCCAGTGTATTATAATGCTGTGTTTATCTCCCAGTGTATTATAATGCCTTGTTTATCTCCCAGTGTATTAGAATGCCTTGTTTATCTCCCAGTGTATTATAATGCCATGTTTATCTCCCAGTGTATTATAATGCCATGTTTATCTCCCAGTGTATTGTAATGCCATGTTTATCTCCCAGTGTATTATAATGCCTTGTTTATCTCCCAGTGTATTATAATGCCATGTTTATCTCCCAGTGTATTATAATGCCTTGTTTATCTCCCAGTGTATTAGAATGCCTTGTTTATCTCCCAGTGTATTATAATGCCATGTTTATCTCCCAGTGTATTATAATGCTGTGTTTATCTCCCAGTGTATTGTATTGCCGTGTTTATCTTCCAGTGTATTATAATGCCATGTTTATCTCCCAGTGTATTGTAATGCCATGTTTGTCTCCCAGTGTATTATAATGCCGTGTTTATCTCCCAGTGTATTATAATGCCATGTTTATCTCCCAGTGTATTATAATGAGATGTTTATCTCCCAGTGTATTATAATGCCTTGTTTATCTCCCAGTGTATTATAATGCCTTGTTTATCTCCCAGTGTATTGTAATGCCATGTTTATCTCCCAGTGTATTATAATGAGATGTTTATCTCCCAGTGTATTATAATGCCATGTTTATCTCCCAGTGTATTATAATGCCATGTTTATCTCCCAGTGTATTATAATTCCATGTTTATCTCCCAGTGTATTATAATGCCATGTTTATCTCCCAGTGTATTATAATGCCATGTTTATCTCCCAGTGTATTATAATGCCATGTTTATCTCCCAGTGTATTATAATGCCTTGTTTATCTCCCAGTGTATTATAATGACTTGTTTATCTCCCAGTGTATTATAATGACATGTTTATCTCCCAGTGTATTACAATGCCATGTTTATCTCCCAGTGTATTATAATGCCATGTTTATCTCCCAGTGTATTATAATGCCATGTTTATCTCCCAGTGTATTATAATGCCTTGTTTATCTCCCAGTGTATTATAATGCCATGTTTATCTCCCAGTGTATTATGCCTTGTTTATCTCCCAGTTTATTATGCTATGTTTATCTCCCAGTGTATTATAATGCCTTGTTTATCTCCCAGTGCATTATAATGACATGACATGTTTATCTCCCAGTGTATTATAATGCCTTGTTTATCTCCCAGTGTATTATAATGCCTTGTTTATCTCCCAGTGTATTATAATGCCTTGTTTAACTCCAAGTGTATAATAATGCCTCGTTTATCTCCCAGTGTATTGTAATGCAATGTAATCTCCCAGTGTATTGTAATGCCATGTTGATCTCCCAGTGTATTATGCCTTGTTTATCTCCCAGTGTATTATAATGAGGTGTTTATCTCCCAGTGTATTATACTGCCTTGTTTATCTCCCAGTGTATTATAATGAGATGTTTATCTCCCAGTGTATTATAATGCCTTGTTTATATCCCAGTGTATTCTAATGCCTTGTTTTTCTCCCAGTGTATTATAATGACATGTTTATCTCCCAGTGTATTGTAATGCCATGTTTATCTCCCAGTGTATTATAATGCCTTGTTTATCTCCCAGTGTATTATAATGCCTTGTTTATCTCCCAGTGTATTATAATGCCTTGTTTATCTCCCAGTGTATTATAATGAGATGTTTATCTCCCAGTGTATTATAATGCCTTGTTTATCTCCCAGTGTATTATAATGAGATGTTTATCTCCCAGTGTATTATAATGCCTTGTTTATCTCAAAGTGTATTATAATGCCTTGTTTATCTCCCAGTGTATTATAATGCCATGTTTATCTCCCAGTGTATTGTAATGCCATGTTTATCTCCCAGTGTATTATAATGCCTTGTTTATCTCCCAGTGTATTATAATGCTTTGTTTATCTCCCAGTGTATTATAATGCCTTGTTTATCTCACAGTGTATTATAATGCCTTGTTTATCTCCCAGTGTATTGTAATGCCTTGTTTATCTCCCAGTGTATTATAATGCCTTGTTTATCTCCCAGTGTATTATAATGCCTTGTTTATCTCCCAGTGTATTATAATACCTTGTTTATCTCCCAGTGTATTGTAATGCCTTGTTTATCTCCCAGTGTATTATAATGCCTTGTTTATCACCCAGTGTATTATAATGAGATGTTTATCTCCCAGTGTATTATAATGCCTTGTTTATCTCAAAGTGTATTATAATGCCTTGTTTATCTCCCAGTGTATTATAATGCCATGTTTATCTCCCAGTGTATTGTAATGCCATGTTTATCTCCCAGTGTATTATAATGCCTTGTTTATCTCCCAGTGTATTATAATGCTTTGTTTATCTCCCAGTGTATTATAATGCCTTGTTTATCTCACAGTGTATTATAATGCCTTGTTTATCTCCCAGTGTATTGTAATGCCTTGTTTATCTCCCAGTGTATTATAATGCCTTGTTTATCTCCCAGTGTATTATAATGCCTTGTTTATCTCCCAGTGTATTATAATACCTTGTTTATCTCCCAGTGTATTGTAATGCCTTGTTTATCTCCCAGTGTATTATAATGCCTTGTTTATCACCCAGTGTATTATAATGAGATGTTTATCTCACAGTGTATTATAATGCCTTGTTTATCTCCCAGTGTATTAGAATGCCTTGTTTATCTCCCAGTGTATTATAATGCCATGTTTATCTCCCAGTGTATTATAATGCCTTGTTTATCTCCCAGTGTATTAGAATGCCTTGTTTATCTCCCAGTGTATTATAATGCCATGTTTATCTCCCAGTGTATTATAATGCTGTGTTTATCTCCCAGTGTATTGTATTGCCGTGTTTATATCCCAGTGTATTATAATGCCATGTTTATCTCCCAGTGTATTGTAATGCCATGTTTGTCTCCCAGTGTATTATAATGCCATGTTTATCTCCCAGTGTATTATAATGCCATGTTTATCTCCCAGTGTATTATAATGCCTTGTTTATCTCCCAGTGCATTATAAAGCCTTGTTTATCTCCCAGTGTATTATAATGCCTTGTTTATCTCCCAGTGTATTGTAATGCCATGTTTATCTCCCAGTGTATTATAATGAGATGTTTATCTCCCAGTGTATTATAATGCCATGTTTATCTCCCAGTGTATTATAATGCCATGTTTATCTCCCAGTGTATTATAATTCCATGTTTATCTCCCAGTGTATTATAATGCCATGTTTATCTCCCAGTGTATTATAATGCCATGTTTATCTCCCAGTGTATTATAATGCCTTGTTTATCTCCCAGTGTATTATAATGACTTGTTTATCTCCCAGTGTATTATAATGACTTGTTTATCTCCCAGTGTATTATAATGTCATGTTTATCTCCCAGTGTATTACAATGCCATGTTTATCTCCCAGTGTATTATAATGCCATGTTTATCTCCCAGTGTATTATAATGCCATGTTTATCTCCCAGTGTATTATAATGCCTTGTTTATCTCCCAGTGTATTATAATGCCATGTTTATCTCCCAGTGTATTATGCCTTGTTTATCTCCCAGTTTATTATGCCATGTTTATCTCCCAGTGTATTATAATGCCTTGTTTATCTCCCAGTGTATTATAATGACATGACATGTTTATCTCCCAGTGTATTATAATGCCTTGTTTATCTCCCAGTGTATTATAATGCCTTGTTTATCTCCCAGTGTATTATAATGCCTTGTTTAACTCCAATTGTATAATAATGCCTCCTTTATCTCCCAGTGTATTGTAATGAGATGTTTATCTCCCAGTGTATTGTAATTCCATGTTTATCTCCCAGTGTATTGTAATGCAATGTAATCTCCCAGTGTATTGTAATGCCATGTTGATCTCCCAGTGTATTATGCCTTGTTTATCTCCCAGTGTATTATAATGCCATGTTTATCTCCCAGTGTATTATGCCTTGTTTATCTCCCAGTTTATTATGCCATGTTTATCTCCCAGTGTATTATAATGCCTTGTTTATCTCCCAGTGTATTATAATGCCTTGTTTATCTCCCAGTTTATTATAATGCCTTGTTTATCTCCCAGTGTATTATAATGAGATGTTTACCTCCCAGTGTATTATAATGCCTTGTTTATCTCCCAGTGTATTATAATGCCTTGTTTATCTCCCAGTGTATTATAATGCCATGTTTATCTCCCAGTGTATTGTAATGCCATGTTTATCTCCCAGTGTATTATAATGCCTTGTTTATCTCCCAGTGTATTATAATGCCATGTTTATCTCCCAGTGTATTATAATGCCTTGTTTATCTCCCAGTGTATTAGAATGCCTTGTTTATCTCCCAGTGTATTATAATGCCATGTTTATCTCCCAGTGTATTATAATGCTGTGTTTATCTCCCAGTGTATTGTATTGCCGTGTTTATCTCCCAGTGTATTATAATGCCATGTTTATCTCCCAGTGTATTGTAATGCCATGTTTGTCTCCCAGTGTATTATAATGCCATGACATGTTTATCTCCCAGTGTATTATAATGCCTTGTTTATCTCCCAGTGTATTATAATGCCTTGTTTATCTCCCAGTGTATTATAATGCCTTGTTTAACTCCAAGTTATAATAATGCCTCGTTTATCTCCCAGTGTATTGTAATGAGATGTTTATCTCCCAGTGTATTGTAATTCCATGTTTATCTCACAGTGTATTGTAATGCAATGTAATCTCCCAGTGTATTGTAATGCCATGTTGATCTCCCAGTGTATTATGCCTTGTTTATCTCCCAGTGTATTATAATGAGGTGTTTATCTCCCAGTGTATTATACTGCCTTGTTTATCTCCCAGTGTATTATAATGAGATGTTTATCTCCCAGTGTATTATAATGCCTTGTTTATATCTCAGTGTATTCTAATGCCTTGTTTTTCTCCCAGTGTATTATAATGACATGTTTATCTCCCAGTGTATTGTAATGCCATGTTTATCTCCCAGTGTATTATAATGCCTTGTTTATCTCCCAGTGTATTATAATGCCTTGTTTATCTCCCAGTGTATTATAATGCCTTGTTTATCTCCCAGTGTATTATAATGAGATGTTTATCTCCCAGTGTATTATAATGCCTTGTTTATCTCCCAGTGTATTATAATGAGATGTTTATCTCCCAGTGTATTATAATGCCTTGTTTATCTCAAAGTGTATTATAATGCCTTGTTTATCTCCCAGTGTATTATAATGCCATGTTTATCTCCCAGTGTATTGTAATGCAATGTTTATCTCCCAGTGTATTATAATGCCATGTTTATCTCCCAGTGTATTGTAATGCCATGTTTATCTCCCAGTGTATTATAATGCCTTGTTTATCTCCCAGTGTATTATAATGCCTTGTTTATCTCCCAGTGTATTATAATGCCTTGTTTATCTCCCAGTGTATTATAATGAGATGTTTATCTCCCAGTGTATTATAATGCCTTGTTTATCTCCCAGTGTATTATAATGAGATGTTTATCTCCCAGTGTATTATAATGCCTTGTTTATCTCAAAGTGTATTATAATGCCTTGTTTATCTCCCAGTGTATTATAATGCCATGTTTATCTCCAAGTGTATTGTAATGCAATGTTTATCTCCCAGTGTATTATAATGCCATGTTTATCTCCCAGTGTATTGTAATGCCATGTTTATCTCCCAGTGTATTATAATGCCTTGTTTATCTCCCAGTGTATTATAATGCCATGTTTATCTCCCAGTGTATTATAATGCCTTGTTTATCTCCCAGTGTATTAGAATGCCTTGTTTATCTCCCAGTGTATTATAATGCCTTGTTTATCTCCCAGTGTATTATAATGCTGTGTTTATCTCCCAGTGTATTATAATGCCTTGTTTATCTCCCAGTGTATTAGAATGCCTTGTTTATCTCCCAGTGTATTATAATGCCATGTTTATCTCCCAGTGTATTATAATGCCATGTTTATCTCCCAGTGTATTGTAATGCCATGTTTATCTCCCAGTGTATTATAATGCCTTGTTTATCTCCCAGTGTATTATAATGCCATGTTTATCTCCCAGTGTATTATAATGCCTTGTTTATCTCCCAGTGTATTAGAATGCCTTGTTTATCTCCCAGTGTATTATAATGCCATGTTTATCTCCCAGTGTATTATAATGCTGTGTTTATCTCCCAGTGTATTGTATTGCCGTGTTTATCTTCCAGTGTATTATAATGCCATGTTTATCTCCCAGTGTATTGTAATGCCATGTTTGTCTCCCAGTGTATTATAATGCCATGTTTATCTCCCAGTGTATTATAATGCCATGTTTATCTCCCAGTGTATTATAATGAGATGTTTATCTCCCAGTGTATTATAATGCCTTGTTTATCTCCCAGTGTATTATAATGCCTTGTTTATCTCCCAGTGTATTGTAATGAGATGTTTATCTCCCAGTGTATTATAATGCCATGTTTATCTCCCAGTGTATTATAATGCCATGTTTATCTCCCAGTGTATTATAATTCCATGTTTATCTCCCAGTGTATTATAATGCCATGTTTATCTCCCAGTGTATTATAATGAGATGTTTATCTCCCAGTGTATTATAATGCCTTGTTTATCTCCCAGTGTATTATAATGCCTTGTTTATCTCCCAGTGTATTGTAATGAGATGTTTATCTCCCAGTGTATTATAATGCCATGTTTATCTCCCAGTGTATTATAATGCCATGTTTATCTCCCAGTGTATTATAATTCCATGTTTATCTCCCAGTGTATTATAATGCCTTGTTTATCTCCCAGTGTATTGTAATGAGATGTTTATCTCCCAGTGTATTATAATGCCATGTTTATCTCCCAGTGTATTATAATGCCTTGTTTATCTCCCAGTGTATTATAATGCCATGTTTATCTCCCAGTGTATTATGCCTTGTTTATCTCCCAGTTTATTATGCCATGTTTATCTCCCAGTGTATTATAATGCCTTGTTTATCTCCCAGTGCATTATAATGACATGACATGTTTATCTCCCAGTGTATTATAATGCCTTGTTTATCTCCCAGTGTATTATAATGCCTTGTTTATCTCCCAGTGTATTATAATGCCTTGTTTAACTCCAAGTGTATAATAATGCCTCGTTTATCTCCCAGTGTATTGTAATGAGATGTTTATCTCCCAGTGTATTGTAATTCCATGTTTATCTCCCAGTGTATTGTAATGCAATGTAATCTCCCAGTGTATTGTAATGCCATGTTGATCTCCCAGTGTATTATGCCTTGTTTATCTCCCAGTGTATTATAATGAGGTGTTTATCTCCCAGTGTATTATACTGCCTTGTTTATCTCCCAGTGTATTATAATGAGATGTTTATCTCCCAGTGTATTATAATGCCTTGTTTATATCCCAGTGTATTCTAATGCCTTGTTTTTCTCCCAGTGTATTATAATGACATGTTTATCTCCCAGTGTATTGTAATGCCATGTTTATCTCCCAGTGTATTATAATGCCTTGTTTATCTCCCAGTGTATTATAATGCCTTGTTTATCTCCCAGTGTATTATAATGCCTTGTTTATCTCCCAGTGTATTATAATGAGATGTTTATCTCCCAGTGTATTATAATGCCTTGTTTATCTCCCAGTGTATTATAATGAGATGTTTATCTCCCAGTGTATTATAATGCCTTGTTTATCTCAAAGTGTATTATAATGCCTTGTTTATCTCCCAGTGTATTATAATGCCATGTTTATCTCCCAGTGTATTTTAATGCCATGTTTATCTCCCAGTGTATTATAATGCCTTGTTTATCTCCCAGTGTATTATAATGCTTTGTTTATCTCCCAGTGTATTATAATGCCTTGTTTATCTCCCAGTGTATTATAATACCTTGTTTATCTCCCAGTGTATTGTAATGCCTTGTTTATCTCCCAGTGTATTATAATGCCTTGTTTATCACCCAGTGTATTATAATGAGATGTTTATCTCACAGTGTATTATAATGCCTTGTTTATCTCCCAGTGTATTAGAATGCCTTGTTTATCTCCCAGTGTATTATAATGCCATGTTTATCTCCCAGTGTATTATAATGCCTTGTTTATCTCCCAGTGTATTAGAATGCCTTGTTTATCTCCCAGTGTATTATAATGCCATGTTTATCTCCCAGTGTATTATAATGCCATGTTTATCTCCCAGTGTATTATAATGCTGTGTTTATCTCCCAGTGTATTGTATTGCCGTGTTTATCTCCCAGTGTATTATAATGCCATGTTTATCTCCCAGTGTATTGTAATGCCATGTTTGTCTCCCAGTGTATTATAATGCCATGTTTATCTCCCAGTGTATTATAATGCCATGTTTATCTCCCAGTGTATTATAATGCCTTGTTTATCTCCCAGTGCATTATAAAGCCTTGTTTATCTCCCAGTGTATTATAATGCCTTGTTTATCTCCCAGTGTATTGTAATGCCATGTTTATCTCCCAGTGTATTATAATGAGATGTTTATCTCCCAGTGTATTATAATGCCATGTTTATCTCCCAGTGTATTATAATGCCATGTTTATCTCCCAGTGTATTATAATTCCATGTTTATCTCCCAGTGTATTATAATGCCATGTTTATCTCCCAGTGTATTATAATGCCATGTTTATCTCCCAGTGTATTATAATGCCATGTTTATCTCCCAGTGTATTATAATGCCTTGTTTATCTCCCAGTGTATTATAATGACTTGTTTATCTCCCAGTGTATTATAATGACTTGTTTATCTCCCAGTGTATTATAATGCCATGTTTATCTCCCAGTGTATTACAATGCCATGTTTATCTCCCAGTGTATTATAATGCCATGTTTATCTCCCAGTGTATTATAATGCCATGTTTATCTCCCAGTGTATTATAATGCCTTGTTTATCTCCCAGTGTATTATAATGCCATGTTTATCTCCCAGTGTATTATGCCTTGTTTATCTCCCAGTTTATTATGCCATGTTTATCTCCCAGTGTATTATAATGCCTTGTTTATCTCCCAGTGTATTATAATGACATGACATGTTTATCTCCCAGTGTATTATAATGCCTTGTTTATCTCCCAGTGTATTATAATGCCTTGTTTATCTCCCAGTGTATTATAATGCCTTGTTTAACTCCAATTGTATAATAATGCCTCGTTTATTTCCCAGTGTATTGTAATGAGATGTTTATCTCCCAGTGTATTGTAATTCCATGTTTATCTCCCAGTGTATTGTAATGCAATGTAATCTCCCAGTGTATTGTAATGCCATGTTGATCTCCCAGTGTATTATGCCTTGTTTATCTCCCAGTGTATTATAATGAGGTGTTTATCTCCCAGTGTATTATACTGCCTTGTTTATCTCCCAGTGTATTATAATGAGATGTTTATCTCCCAGTGTATTATAATGCCTTGTTTATATCCCAGTGTATTCTAATGCCTTGTTTTTCTCCCAGTGTATTATAATGACATGTTTATCTCCCAGTGTATTGTAATGCCATGTTTATCTCCCAGTGTATTGTATTGCCGTGTTTATCTCCCAGTGTATTATAATGCCATGTTTATCTCCCAGTGTATTGTAATGCCATGTTTGTCTCCCAGTGTATTATAATGCCATGTTTATCTCCCAGTGTATTATAATGCCATGTTTATCTCCCAGTGTATTATAATTCCATGTTTATCTCCCAGTGTATTATAATGCCATGTTTATCTCCCAGTGTATTATAATGCCATGTTTATCTCCCAGTGTATTATAATGCCTTGTTTATCTCCCAGTGTATTATAATGACTTGTTTATCTCCCAGTGTATTATAATGACTTGTTTATCTCCCAGTGTATTATAATGTCATGTTTATCTCCCAGTGTATTACAATGCCATGTTTATCTCCCAGTGTATTATAATGCAATGTTTATCTCCCAGTGTATTATAATGCCATGTTTATCTCCCAGTGTATTATAATGCCTTGTTTATCTCCCAGTGTATTATAATGCCATGTTTATCTCCCAGTGTATTATGCCTTATTTATCTCCCAGTTTATTATGCCATGTTTATCTCCCAGTGTATTATAATGCCTTGTTTATCTCCCAGTGTATTATAATGACATGACATGTTTATCTCCCAGTGTATTATAATGCCTTGTTTATCTCCCAGTGTATTATAATGCCTTGTTTATCTCCCAGTGTATTATAATGCCTTGTTTAACTCCAAGTGTATAATAATGCCTCGTTTATCTCCCAGTGTATTGTAATGAGATGTTTATCTCCCAGTGTATTGTAATTCCATGTTTATCTCCCCGTGTATTGTAATGCAATGTAATCTCCCAGTGTATTGTAATGCCATGTTTATCTCCCAGTGTATTATGCCTTGTTTATCTCCCAGTGTATTATAATGAGGTGTTTATCTCCCATTGTATTATACTGCCTTGTTTATCTCCCAGTGTATTATAATGAGATGTTTATCTCCCAGTGTATTATAATGCCTTGTTTATATCCCAGTGTATTCTAATGCCTTGTTTTTCTCCCAGTGTATTATAATGACATGTTTATCTCCCAGTGTATTGTAATGCCATGTTTATCTCCCAGTGTATTATAATGCCTTGTTTATCTCCCAGTGTATTATAATGCCTTGTTTATCTCCCAGTGTATTATAATGCCTTGTTTATCTCCCAGTGTATTATAATGCCTGTTTATCTCCCTGTGTATTGTAATGCCATGTTTATCTCCCAGTGTATTATAATGCCTTGTTTATCTCCCAGTGTATTATAATGCCTTGTTTATCTCCCAGTGTATTATAATGCTGTGTTTATCTCCCAGTGTATTATAATGCCGTGTTTATCTCCCAGTGTATTGTAATGCCGTGTTTATCTCCCAGTGTATTATAATGCCGTATTTATCTCCCAGTGTATTGTAATGCCATGTTTATCTCCCAGTGTATTATAATGCCATGTTTATCTCCCAGTGTATTATAATGCCATGTTTATCTCCCAGTGAATTATAATGCCTTGTTAATCTCCCAGTGTATTATAGAGATGTTTATCTCCCAGTGTATTATAATGCCTTGTTTATCTCCCAGTGTATTATAATGCCTTGTTTATCTCCCAGTGTATTATAATGAGATGTTTATCTCCCAGTGTATTATAATGCCTTGTTTATCTCCCAGTGTATTATAATGAGATGTTTATCTCCCAGTGTATTATAATGCCTTGTTTATCTCCCAGTGTATTATAATGCCTTGTTTATCTCCCAGTGTATTATAATGCCATGTTTATCTCCCAGTGTATTGTAATGCCATGTTTATCTCCCAGTGTATTATAATGCCTTGTTTATCTCCCAGTGTATTATAATGCTTTGTTTATCTCCCAGTGTATTATAATGCCTTGTTTATCTCACAGTGTATTATAATGCCTTGTTTATCTCCCAGTGTATTGTAATGCCTTGTTTATCTCCCAGTGTATTATAATGCCTTGTTTATCTCCCAGTGTATTATAATGCCTTGTTTATCTCCCAGTGTATTATAATACCTTGTTTATCTCCCAGTGTATTGTAATGCCTTGTTTATCTCCCAGTGTATTATAATGCCTTGTTTGTCACCCAGTGTATTATAATGAGATGTTTATCTCACAGTGTATTATAATGCCTTGTTTATCTCCCAGTGTATTAGAATGCCTTGTTTATCTCCTTGTGTATTATAATGCCATGTTTATCTCCCAGTGTATTATAATGCTGTGTTTATCTCCCAGTATATTGTAATGCCATGTTTGTCTCCCAGTGTATTATAATGCCATGTTTATCTCCCAGTGTATTATAATGCCTTGTTTATCTCCCAGTGTATTATAATGCCTTGTTTATCTCCCAGTGTATTATAATGCCATGTTTATCTCCCAGTGTATTGTAATGCCATGTTTATCTCCCAGTGTATTATAATGCCTTGTTTATCTCCCAGTGTATTATAATGCTTTGTTTATCTCCCAGTGTATTATAATGCCTTGTTTATCTCACAGTGTATTATAATGCCTTGTTTATCTCCCAGTGTATTGTAATGCCTTGTTTATCTCCCAGTGTATTGTAATGCCTTGTTTATCTCCCAGTGTATTATAATGCCTTGTTTATCACCCAGTGTATTATAATGAGATGTTTATCTCACAGTGTATTATAATGCCTTGTTTATCTCCCAGTGTATTAGAATGCCTTGTTTATCTCCCAGTGTATTATAATGCCATGTTTATCTCCCAGTGTATTATAATGCCTTGTTTATCTCCCAGTGTATTATAATGAGATGTTTACCTCCCAGTGTATTATAATGCCTTGTTTATCTCCCAGTGTATTATAATGCCTTGTTTATCTCCCAGTGTATTATAATGCCATGTTTATCTCCCAGTGTATTGTAATGCCATGTTTATCTCCCAGTGTATTATAATGCCTTGTTTATCTCCCAGTGTATTATAATGCCATGTTTATCTCCCAGTGTATTATAATGCCTTGTTTATCTCCCAGTGTATTAGAATGCCTTGTTTATCTCCCAGTGTATTATAATGCCATGTTTATCTCCCAGTGTATTATAATTCTGTGTTTATCTCCCAGTGTATTGTATTGCCGTGTTTATCTCCCAGTGTATTATAATGAGATGTTTATCTCCCAGTGTATTATAATGCCTTGTTTATATCCCAGTGTATTCTAATGCCTTGTTTTTCTCCCAGTGTATTATAATGACATGTTTATCTCCCAGTGTATTGTAATGCCATGTTTATCTCCCAGTGTATTATAATGCCTTGTTTATCTCCCAGTGTATTATAATGCCTTGTTTATCTCCCAGTGTATTATAATGCCTTGTTTATCTCCCAGTGTATTATAATGCCTGTTTATCTCCCTGTGTATTGTAATGCCATGTTTATCTCCCAGTGTATTATAATGCCTTGTTTATCTCCCAGTGTATTATAATGCCTTGTTTATCTCCCAGTGTATTATAATGCTGTGTTTATCTCCCAGTGTATTATAATGCCGTGTTTATCTCCCAGTGTATTGTAATGCCGTGTTTATCTCCCAGTGTATTATAATGCCGTATTTATCTCCCAGTGTATTGTAATGCCATGTTTATCTCCCAGTGTATTATAATGCCATGTTTATCTCCCAGTGTATTATAATGCCATGTTTATCTCCCAGTGAATTATAATGCCTTGTTAATCTCCCAGTGTATTATAGAGATGTTTATCTCCCAGTGTATTATAATGCCTTGTTTATCTCCCAGTGTATTATAATGCCTTGTTTATCTCCCAGTGTATTATAATGAGATGTTTATCTCCCAGTGTATTATAATGCCTTGTTTATCTCCCAGTGTATTATAATGAGATGTTTATCTCCCAGTGTATTATAATGCCTTGTTTATCTCCCAGTGTATTATAATGCCTTGTTTATCTCCCAGTGTATTATAATGCCATGTTTATCTCCCAGTGTATTGTAATGCCATGTTTATCTCCCAGTGTATTATAATGCCTTGTTTATCTCCCAGTGTATTATAATGCTTTGTTTATCTCCCAGTGTATTATAATGCCTTGTTTATCTCACAGTGTATTATAATGCCTTGTTTATCTCCCAGTGTATTGTAATGCCTTGTTTATCTCCCAGTGTATTATAATGCCTTGTTTATCTCCCAGTGTATTATAATGCCTTGTTTATCTCCCAGTGTATTATAATACCTTGTTTATCTCCCAGTGTATTGTAATGCCTTGTTTATCTCCCAGTGTATTATAATGCCTTGTTTGTCACCCAGTGTATTATAATGAGATGTTTATCTCACAGTGTATTATAATGCCTTGTTTATCTCCCAGTGTATTAGAATGCCTTGTTTATCTCCTTGTGTATTATAATGCCATGTTTATCTCCCAGTGTATTATAATGCTGTGTTTATCTCCCAGTATATTGTAATGCCATGTTTGTCTCCCAGTGTATTATAATGCCATGTTTATCTCCCAGTGTATTATAATGCCTTGTTTATCTCCCAGTGTATTATAATGCCTTGTTTATCTCCCAGTGTATTATAATGCCATGTTTATCTCCCAGTGTATTGTAATGCCATGTTTATCTCCCAGTGTATTATAATGCCTTGTTTATCTCCCAGTGTATTATAATGCTTTGTTTATCTCCCAGTGTATTATAATGCCTTGTTTATCTCACAGTGTATTATAATGCCTTGTTTATCTCCCAGTGTATTGTAATGCCTTGTTTATCTCCCAGTGTATTGTAATGCCTTGTTTATCTCCCAGTGTATTATAATGCCTTGTTTATCACCCAGTGTATTATAATGAGATGTTTATCTCACAGTGTATTATAATGCCTTGTTTATCTCCCAGTGTATTAGAATGCCTTGTTTATCTCCCAGTGTATTATAATGCCATGTTTATCTCCCAGTGTATTATAATGCCTTGTTTATCTCCCAGTGTATTATAATGAGATGTTTACCTCCCAGTGTATTATAATGCCTTGTTTATCTCCCAGTGTATTATAATGCCTTGTTTATCTCCCAGTGTATTATAATGCCATGTTTATCTCCCAGTGTATTGTAATGCCATGTTTATCTCCCAGTGTATTATAATGCCTTGTTTATCTCCCAGTGTATTATAATGCCATGTTTATCTCCCAGTGTATTATAATGCCTTGTTTATCTCCCAGTGTATTAGAATGCCTTGTTTATCTCCCAGTGTATTATAATGCCATGTTTATCTCCCAGTGTATTATAATTCTGTGTTTATCTCCCAGTGTATTGTATTGCCGTGTTTATCTCCCAGTGTATTATAATGCCATGTTTATCTCCCAGTGTATTGTAATGCCATGTTTGTCTCCCAGTGTATTATAATGCCATGACATGTTTATCTCCCAGTGTATTATAATGCCTTGTTTATCTCCCAGTGTATTATAATGCCTTGTTTATCTCCCAGTGTATTATAATGCCTTGTTTAACTCCAAGTTATAATAATGCCTCGTTTATCTCCCAGTGTATTGTAATGAGATGTTTATCTCCCAGTGTATTGTAATTCCATGTTTATCTCACAGTGTATTGTAATGCAATGTAATCTCCCAGTGTATTGTAATGCCATGTTGATCTCCCAGTGTATTATGCCTTGTTTATCTCCCAGTGTATTATAATGAGGTGTTTATCTCCCAGTGTATTATACTGCCTTGTTTATCTCCCAGTGTATTATAATGAGATGTTTATCTCCCAGTGTATTATAATGCCTTGTTTATATCTCAGTGTATTCTAATGCCTTGTTTTTCTCCCAGTGTATTATAATGACATGTTTATCTCCCAGTGTATTGTAATGCCATGTTTATCTCCCAGTGTATTATAATGCCTTGTTTATCTCCCAGTGTATTATAATGCCTTGTTTATCTCCCAGTGTATTATAATGCCTTGTTTATCTCCCAGTGTATTATAATGAGATGTTTATCTCCCAGTGTATTATAATGCCTTGTTTATCTCCCAGTGTATTATAATGAGATGTTTATCTCCCAGTGTATTATAATGCCTTGTTTATCTCAAAGTGTATTATAATGCCTTGTTTATCTCCCAGTGTATTATAATGCCATGTTTATCTCCCAGTGTATTGTAATGCAATGTTTATCTCCCAGTGTATTATAATGCCATGTTTATCTCCCAGTGTATTGTAATGCCATGTTTATCTCCCAGTGTATTATAATGCCTTGTTTATCTCCCAGTGTATTATAATGCCTTGTTTATCTCCCAGTGTATTATAATGCCTTGTTTATCTCCCAGTGTATTATAATGAGATGTTTATCTACCAGTGTATTATAATGCCTTGTTTATCTCCCAGTGTATTATAATGAGATGTTTATCTCCCAGTGTATTATAATGCCTTGTTTATCTCAAAGTGTATTATAATGCCTTGTTTATCTCCCAGTGTATTATAATGCCATGTTTATCTCCCAGTGTATTGTAATGCAATGTTTATCTCCCAGTGTATTATAATGCCATGTTTATCTCCCAGTGTATTGTAATGCCATGTTTATCTCCCAGTGTATTATAATGCCTTGTTTATCTCCCAGTGTATTATAATGCCATGTTTATCTCCCAGTGTATTATAATGCCTTGTTTATCTCCCAGTGTATTAGAATGCCTTGTTTATCTCCCAGTGTATTATAATGCCTTGTTTATCTCCCAGTGTATTATAATGCTGTGTTTATCTCCCAGTGTATTATAATGCCTTGTTTATCTCCCAGTGTATTAGAATGCCTTGTTTATCTCCCAGTGTATTATAATGCCATGTTTATCTCCCAGTGTATTATAATGCCATGTTTATCTCCCAGTGTATTGTAATGCCATGTTTATCTCCCAGTGTATTATAATGCCTTGTTTATCTCCCAGTGTATTATAATGCCATGTTTATCTCCCAGTGTATTATAATGCCTTGTTTATCTCCCAGTGTATTAGAATGCCTTGTTTATCTCCCAGTGTATTATAATGCCATGTTTATCTCCCAGTGTATTATAATGCTGTGTTTATCTCCCAGTGTATTGTATTGCCGTGTTTATCTTCCAGTGTATTATAATGCCATGTTTATCTCCCAGTGTATTGTAATGCCATGTTTGTCTCCCAGTGTATTATAATGCCATGTTTATCTCCCAGTGTATTATAATGCCATGTTTATCTCCCAGTGTATTATAATGAGATGTTTATCTCCCAGTGTATTATAATGCCTTGTTTATCTCCCAGTGTATTATAATGCCTTGTTTATCTCCCAGTGTATTGTAATGAGATGTTTATCTCCCAGTGTATTATAATGCCATGTTTATCTCCCAGTGTATTATAATGCCATGTTTATCTCCCAGTGTATTATAATTCCATGTTTATCTCCCAGTGTATTATAATGCCATGTTTATCTCCCAGTGTATTATAATGCCATGTTTATCTCCCAGTGTATTATAATGCCATGTTTATCTCCCAGTGTATTATAATGCCATGTTTATCTCCCAGTGTATTATAATGCCTTGTTTATCTCCCAGTGTATTATAATGACTTGTTTATCTCCCAGTGTATTATAATGACATGTTTATCTCCCAGTGTATTACAATGCCATGTTTATCTCCCAGTGTATTATAATGCCATGTTTATCTCCCAGTGTATTATAATGCCATGTTTATCTCCCAGTGTATTATAATGCCTTGTTTATCTCCCAGTGTATTATAATGCCATGTTTATCTCCCAGTGTATTATGCCTTGTTTATCTCCCAGTTTATTATGCCATGTTTATCTCCCAGTGTATTATAATGCCTTGTTTATCTCCCAGTGCATTATAATGACATGACATGTTTATCTCCCAGTGTATTATAATGCCTTGTTTATCTCCCAGTGTATTATAATGCCTTGTTTATCTCCCAGTGTATTATAATGCCTTGTTTAACTCCAAGTGTATAATAATGCCTCGTTTATCTCCCAGTGTATTGTAATGAGATGTTTATCTCCCAGTGTATTGTAATTCCATGTTTATCTCCCAGTGTATTGTAATGCAATGTAATCTCCCAGTGTATTGTAATGCCATGTTGATCTCCCAGTGTATTATGCCTTGTTTATCTCCCAGTGTATTATAATGAGGTGTTTATCTCCCAGTGTATTATACTGCCTTGTTTATCTCCCAGTGTATTATAATGAGATGTTTATCTCCCAGTGTATTATAATGCCTTGTTTATATCCCAGTGTATTCTAATGCCTTGTTTTTCTCCCAGTGTATTATAATGACATGTTTATCTCCCAGTGTATTGTAATGCCATGTTTATCTCCCAGTGTATTATAATGCCTTGTTTATCTCCCAGTGTATTATAATGCCTTGTTTATCTCCCAGTGTATTATAATGCCTTGTTTATCTCCCAGTGTATTATAATGAGATGTTTATCTCCCAGTGTATTATAATGCCTTGTTTATCTCCCAGTGTATTATAATGAGATGTTTATCTCCCAGTGTATTATAATGCCTTGTTTATCTCAAAGTGTATTATAATGCCTTGTTTATCTCCCAGTGTATTATAATGCCATGTTTATCTCCCAGTGTATTTTAATGCCATGTTTATCTCCCAGTGTATTATAATGCCTTGTTTATCTCCCAGTGTATTATAATGCTTTGTTTATCTCCCAGTGTATTATAATGTCTTGTTTATCTCCCAGTGTATTATAATACCTTGTTTATCTCCCAGTGTATTGTAATGCCTTGTTTATCTCCCAGTGTATTATAATGCCTTGTTTATCACCCAGTGTATTATAATGAGATGTTTATCTCACAGTGTATTATAATGCCTTGTTTATCTCCCAGTGTATTAGAATGCCTTGTTTATCTCCCAGTGTATTATAATGCCATGTTTATCTCCCAGTGTATTATAATGCCTTGTTTATCTCCCAGTGTATTAGAATGCCTTGTTTATCTCCCAGTGTATTATAATGCCATGTTTATCTCCCAGTGTATTATAATGCCATGTTTATCTCCCAGTGTATTATAATGCTGTGTTTATCTCCCAGTGTATTGTATTGCCGTGTTTATCTCCCAGTGTATTATAATGCCATGTTTATCTCCCAGTGTATTGTAATGCCATGTTTGTCTCCCAGTGTATTATAATGCCATGTTTATCTCCCAGTGTATTATAATGCCATGTTTATCTCCCAGTGTATTATAATGCCTTGTTTATCTCCCAGTGCATTATAAAGCCTTGTTTATCTCCCAGTGTATTATAATGCCTTGTTTATCTCCCAGTGTATTGTAATGCCATGTTTATCTCCCAGTGTATTATAATGAGATGTTTATCTCCCAGTGTATTATAATGCCATGTTTATCTCCCAGTGTATTATAATGCCATGTTTATCTCCCAGTGTATTATAATTCCATGTTTATCTCCCAGTGTATTATAATGCCATGTTTATCTCCCAGTGTATTATAATGCCATGTTTATCTCCCAGTGTATTATAATGCCATGTTTATCTCCCAGTGTATTATAATGCCTTGTTTATCTCCCAGTGTATTATAATGACTTGTTTATCTCCCAGTGTATTATAATGACTTGTTTATCTCCCAGTGTATTATAATGCCATGTTTATCTCCCAGTGTATTACAATGCCATGTTTATCTCCCAGTGTATTATAATGCCATGTTTATCTCCCAGTGTATTATAATGCCATGTTTATCTCCCAGTGTATTATAATGCCTTGTTTATCTCCCAGTGTATTATAATGCCATGTTTATCTCCCAGTGTATTATGCCTTGTTTATCTCCCAGTTTATTATGCCATGTTTATCTCCCAGTGTATTATAATGCCTTGTTTATCTCCCAGTGTATTATAATGACATGACATGTTTATCTCCCAGTGTATTATAATGCCTTGTTTATCTCCCAGTGTATTATAATGCCTTGTTTATCTCCCAGTGTATTATAATGCCTTGTTTAACTCCAATTGTATAATAATGCCTCGTTTATTTCCCAGTGTATTGTAATGAGATGTTTATCTCCCAGTGTATTGTAATTCCATGTTTATCTCCCAGTGTATTGTAATGCAATGTAATCTCCCAGTGTATTGTAATGCCATGTTGATCTCCCAGTGTATTATGCCTTGTTTATCTCCCAGTGTATTATAATGAGGTGTTTATCTCCCAGTGTATTATACTGCCTTGTTTATCTCCCAGTGTATTATAATGAGATGTTTATCTCCCAGTGTATTATAATGCCTTGTTTATATCCCAGTGTATTCTAATGCCTTGTTTTTCTCCCAGTGTATTATAATGACATGTTTATCTCCCAGTGTATTGTAATGCCATGTTTATCTCCCAGTGTATTGTATTGCCGTGTTTATCTCCCAGTGTATTATAATGCCATGTTTATCTCCCAGTGTATTGTAATGCCATGTTTGTCTCCCAGTGTATTATAATGCCATGTTTATCTCCCAGTGTATTATAATGCCATGTTTATCTCCCAGTGTATTATAATGCCTTGTTTATCTCCCAGTGCATTATAAAGCCTTGTTTATCTCCCAGTGTATTATAATGCCATGTTTATCTCCCAGTGTATTATAATGCCTTGTTTATCTCCCAGTGTATTAGAATGCCTTGTTTATCTCCCAGTGTATTATAATGCCATGTTTATCTCCCAGTGTATTATAATGCTGTGTTTATCTCCCAGTGTATTGTATTGCCGTGTTTATCTTCCAGTGTATTATAATGCCATGTTTATCTCCCAGTGTATTGTAATGCCATGTTTGTCTCCCAGTGTATTATAATGCCATGTTTATCTCCCAGTGTATTATAATGCCATGTTTATCTCCCAGTGTATTATAATGAGATGTTTATCTCCCAGTGTATTATAATGCCTTGTTTATCTCCCAGTGTATTATAATGCCTTGTTTATCTCCCAGTGTATTGTAATGAGATGTTTATCTCCCAGTGTATTATAATGCCATGTTTATCTCCCAGTGTATTATAATGCCATGTTTATCTCCCAGTGTATTATAATTCCATGTTTATCTCCCAGTGTATTATAATGCCATGTTTATCTCCCAGTGTATTATAATGCCATGTTTATCTCCCAGTGTATTATAATGCCATGTTTATCTCCCAGTGTATTATAATGCCATGTTTATCTCCCAGTGTATTATAATGCCTTGTTTATCTCCCAGTGTATTATAATGACTTGTTTATCTCCCAGTGTATTATAATGACATGTTTATCTCCCAGTGTATTACAATGCCATGTTTATCTCCCAGTGTATTATAATGCCATGTTTATCTCCCAGTGTATTATAATGCCATGTTTATCTCCCAGTGTATTATAATGCCTTGTTTATCTCCCAGTGTATTATAATGCCATGTTTATCTCCCAGTGTATTATGCCTTGTTTATCTCCCAGTTTATTATGCCATGTTTATCTCCCAGTGTATTATAATGCCTTGTTTATCTCCCAGTGCATTATAATGACATGACATGTTTATCTCCCAGTGTATTATAATGCCTTGTTTATCTCCCAGTGTATTATAATGCCTTGTTTATCTCCCAGTGTATTATAATGCCTTGTTTAACTCCAAGTGTATAATAATGCCTCGTTTATCTCCCAGTGTATTGTAATGAGATGTTTATCTCCCAGTGTATTGTAATTCCATGTTTATCTCCCAGTGTATTGTAATGCAATGTAATCTCCCAGTGTATTGTAATGCCATGTTGATCTCCCAGTGTATTATGCCTTGTTTATCTCCCAGTGTATTATAATGAGGTGTTTATCTCCCAGTGTATTATACTGCCTTGTTTATCTCCCAGTGTATTATAATGAGATGTTTATCTCCCAGTGTATTATAATGCCTTGTTTATATCCCAGTGTATTCTAATGCCTTGTTTTTCTCCCAGTGTATTATAATGACATGTTTATCTCCCAGTGTATTGTAATGCCATGTTTATCTCCCAGTGTATTATAATGCCTTGTTTATCTCCCAGTGTATTATAATGCCTTGTTTATCTCCCAGTGTATTATAATGCCTTGTTTATCTCCCAGTGTATTATAATGAGATGTTTATCTCCCAGTGTATTATAATGCCTTGTTTATCTCCCAGTGTATTATAATGAGATGTTTATCTCCCAGTGTATTATAATGCCTTGTTTATCTCAAAGTGTATTATAATGCCTTGTTTATCTCCCAGTGTATTATAATGCCATGTTTATCTCCCAGTGTATTTTAATGCCATGTTTATCTCCCAGTGTATTATAATGCCTTGTTTATCTCCCAGTGTATTATAATGCTTTGTTTATCTCCCAGTGTATTATAATGTCTTGTTTATCTCCCAGTGTATTATAATACCTTGTTTATCTCCCAGTGTATTGTAATGCCTTGTTTATCTCCCAGTGTATTATAATGCCTTGTTTATCACCCAGTGTATTATAATGAGATGTTTATCTCACAGTGTATTATAATGCCTTGTTTATCTCCCAGTGTATTAGAATGCCTTGTTTATCTCCCAGTGTATTATAATGCCATGTTTATCTCCCAGTGTATTATAATGCCTTGTTTATCTCCCAGTGTATTAGAATGCCTTGTTTATCTCCCAGTGTATTATAATGCCATGTTTATCTCCCAGTGTATTATAATGCCATGTTTATCTCCCAGTGTATTATAATGCTGTGTTTATCTCCCAGTGTATTGTATTGCCGTGTTTATCTCCCAGTGTATTATAATGCCATGTTTATCTCCCAGTGTATTGTAATGCCATGTTTGTCTCCCAGTGTATTATAATGCCATGTTTATCTCCCAGTGTATTATAATGCCATGTTTATCTCCCAGTGTATTATAATGCCTTGTTTATCTCCCAGTGCATTATAAAGCCTTGTTTATCTCCCAGTGTATTATAATGCCTTGTTTATCTCCCAGTGTATTGTAATGCCATGTTTATCTCCCAGTGTATTATAATGAGATGTTTATCTCCCAGTGTATTATAATGCCATGTTTATCTCCCAGTGTATTATAATGCCATGTTTATCTCCCAGTGTATTATAATTCCATGTTTATCTCCCAGTGTATTATAATGCCATGTTTATCTCCCAGTGTATTATAATGCCATGTTTATCTCCCAGTGTATTATAATGCCATGTTTATCTCCCAGTGTATTATAATGCCTTGTTTATCTCCCAGTGTATTATAATGACTTGTTTATCTCCCAGTGTATTATAATGACTTGTTTATCTCCCAGTGTATTATAATGCCATGTTTATCTCCCAGTGTATTACAATGCCATGTTTATCTCCCAGTGTATTATAATGCCATGTTTATCTCCCAGTGTATTATAATGCCATGTTTATCTCCCAGTGTATTATAATGCCTTGTTTATCTCCCAGTGTATTATAATGCCATGTTTATCTCCCAGTGTATTATGCCTTGTTTATCTCCCAGTTTATTATGCCATGTTTATCTCCCAGTGTATTATAATGCCTTGTTTATCTCCCAGTGTATTATAATGACATGACATGTTTATCTCCCAGTGTATTATAATGCCTTGTTTATCTCCCAGTGTATTATAATGCCTTGTTTATCTCCCAGTGTATTATAATGCCTTGTTTAACTCCAATTGTATAATAATGCCTCGTTTATTTCCCAGTGTATTGTAATGAGATGTTTATCTCCCAGTGTATTGTAATTCCATGTTTATCTCCCAGTGTATTGTAATGCAATGTAATCTCCCAGTGTATTGTAATGCCATGTTGATCTCCCAGTGTATTATGCCTTGTTTATCTCCCAGTGTATTATAATGAGGTGTTTATCTCCCAGTGTATTATACTGCCTTGTTTATCTCCCAGTGTATTATAATGAGATGTTTATCTCCCAGTGTATTATAATGCCTTGTTTATATCCCAGTGTATTCTAATGCCTTGTTTTTCTCCCAGTGTATTATAATGACATGTTTATCTCCCAGTGTATTGTAATGCCATGTTTATCTCCCAGTGTATTGTATTGCCGTGTTTATCTCCCAGTGTATTATAATGCCATGTTTATCTCCCAGTGTATTGTAATGCCATGTTTGTCTCCCAGTGTATTATAATGCCATGTTTATCTCCCAGTGTATTATAATGCCATGTTTATCTCCCAGTGTATTATAATGCCTTGTTTATCTCCCAGTGCATTATAAAGCCTTGTTTATCTCCCAGTGTATTATAATGCCTTGTTTATCTCCCAGTGTATTGTAATGCCATGTTTATCTCCCAGTGTATTATAATGAGATGTTTATCTCCCAGTGTATTATAATGCCATGTTTATCTCCCAGTGTATTATAATGCCATGTTTATCTCCCAGTGTATTATAATTCCATGTTTATCTCCCAGTGTATTATAATGCCATGTTTATCTCCCAGTGTATTATAATGCCATGTTTATCTCCCAGTGTATTATAATGCCTTGTTTATCTCCCAGTGTATTATAATGACTTGTTTATCTCCCAGTGTATTATAATGACTTGTTTATCTCCCAGTGTATTATAATGTCATGTTTATCTCCCAGTGTATTACAATGCCATGTTTATCTCCCAGTGTATTATAATGCAATGTTTATCTCCCAGTGTATTATAATGCCATGTTTATCTCCCAGTGTATTATAATGCCTTGTTTATCTCCCAGTGTATTATAATGCCATGTTTATCTCCCAGTGTATTATGCCTTATTTATCTCCCAGTTTATTATGCCATGTTTATCTCCCAGTGTATTATAATGCCTTGTTTATCTCCCAGTGTATTATAATGACATGACATGTTTATCTCCCAGTGTATTATAATGCCTTGTTTATCTCCCAGTGTATTATAATGCCTTGTTTATCTCCCAGTGTATTATAATGCCTTGTTTAACTCCAAGTGTATAATAATGCCTCGTTTATCTCCCAGTGTATTGTAATGAGATGTTTATCTCCCAGTGTATTGTAATTCCATGTTTATCTCCCCGTGTATTGTAATGCAATGTAATCTCCCAGTGTATTGTAATGCCATGTTTATCTCCCAGTGTATTATGCCTTGTTTATCTCCCAGTGTATTATAATGAGGTGTTTATCTCCCATTGTATTATACTGCCTTGTTTATCTCCCAGTGTATTATAATGAGATGTTTATCTCCCAGTGTATTATAATGCCTTGTTTATATCCCAGTGTATTCTAATGCCTTGTTTTTCTCCCAGTGTATTATAATGACATGTTTATCTCCCAGTGTATTGTAATGCCATGTTTATCTCCCAGTGTATTATAATGCCTTGTTTATCTCCCAGTGTATTATAATGCCTTGTTTATCTCCCAGTGTATTATAATGCCTTGTTTATCTCCCAGTGTATTATAATGCCTGTTTATCTCCCTGTGTATTGTAATGCCATGTTTATCTCCCAGTGTATTATAATGCCTTGTTTATCTCCCAGTGTATTATAATGCCTTGTTTATCTCCCAGTGTATTATAATGCTGTGTTTATCTCCCAGTGTATTATAATGCCGTGTTTATCTCCCAGTGTATTGTAATGCCGTGTTTATCTCCCAGTGTATTATAATGCCGTATTTATCTCCCAGTGTATTGTAATGCCATGTTTATCTCCCAGTGTATTATAATGCCATGTTTATCTCCCAGTGTATTATAATGCCATGTTTATCTCCCAGTGAATTATAATGCCTTGTTAATCTCCCAGTGTATTATAGAGATGTTTATCTCCCAGTGTATTATAATGCCTTGTTTATCTCCCAGTGTATTATAATGCCTTGTTTATCTCCCAGTGTATTATAATGAGATGTTTATCTCCCAGTGTATTATAATGCCTTGTTTATCTCCCAGTGTATTATAATGAGATGTTTATCTCCCAGTGTATTATAATGCCTTGTTTATCTCCCAGTGTATTATAATGCCTTGTTTATCTCCCAGTGTATTATAATGCCATGTTTATCTCCCAGTGTATTGTAATGCCATGTTTATCTCCCAGTGTATTATAATGCCTTGTTTATCTCCCAGTGTATTATAATGCTTTGTTTATCTCCCAGTGTATTATAATGCCTTGTTTATCTCACAGTGTATTATAATGCCTTGTTTATCTCCCAGTGTATTGTAATGCCTTGTTTATCTCCCAGTGTATTATAATGCCTTGTTTATCTCCCAGTGTATTATAATGCCTTGTTTATCTCCCAGTGTATTATAATACCTTGTTTATCTCCCAGTGTATTGTAATGCCTTGTTTATCTCCCAGTGTATTATAATGCCTTGTTTGTCACCCAGTGTATTATAATGAGATGTTTATCTCACAGTGTATTATAATGCCTTGTTTATCTCCCAGTGTATTAGAATGCCTTGTTTATCTCCTTGTGTATTATAATGCCATGTTTATCTCCCAGTGTATTATAATGCTGTGTTTATCTCCCAGTATATTGTAATGCCATGTTTGTCTCCCAGTGTATTATAATGCCATGTTTATCTCCCAGTGTATTATAATGCCTTGTTTATCTCCCAGTGTATTATAATGCCTTGTTTATCTCCCAGTGTATTATAATGCCATGTTTATCTCCCAGTGTATTGTAATGCCATGTTTATCTCCCAGTGTATTATAATGCCTTGTTTATCTCCCAGTGTATTATAATGCTTTGTTTATCTCCCAGTGTATTATAATGCCTTGTTTATCTCACAGTGTATTATAATGCCTTGTTTATCTCCCAGTGTATTGTAATGCCTTGTTTATCTCCCAGTGTATTGTAATGCCTTGTTTATCTCCCAGTGTATTATAATGCCTTGTTTATCACCCAGTGTATTATAATGAGATGTTTATCTCACAGTGTATTATAATGCCTTGTTTATCTCCCAGTGTATTAGAATGCCTTGTTTATCTCCCAGTGTATTATAATGCCATGTTTATCTCCCAGTGTATTATAATGCTGTGTTTATCTCCCAGTGTATTGTATTGCCGTGTTTATCTCCCATTGTATTATAATGACATGTTTATCTCCCAGTGTATTGTAATGCCATGTTTATCTCCCAGTGTATTATAATGCCTTGTTTATCTCCCAGTGTATTATAATGCCTTGTTTATCTCCCAGTGTATTATAATGCCTGTTTATCTCCCTGTGTATTGTAATGCCATGTTTATCTCCCAGTGTATTATAATGCCTTGTTTATCTCCCAGTGTATTGTAATGCCGTGTTTATCTCCCAGTGTATTATAATGCCGTATTTATCTCCCAGTGTATTGTAATGCCATGTTTATCTCCCAGTGTATTATAATGCCATGTTTATCTCACAGTGTATTATAATGCCATGTTTATCTCCCAGTGTATTATAATGCCTTGTTTATCTCCCAGTGTATTATAAAGCCTTGTTTATCTCCCAGTGTATTATAATGCCATGTTTATCTCCCAGTGTATTATAATGCCTTGTTTATCACCCAGTGTATTGTAATGCCATGTTTATCTCCCAGTGTATTATAATGCCTTGTTTATCTCCCAGTGTATTGTAATGCCTTGTTTATCTCCCAGTGTATTATAATGCCTTGTTTATCACCCAGTGTATTGTAATGAGATGTTTATCTCACAGTGTATTATAATGCCTTGTTTATCTCCCAGTGTATTATAATGTCATGTTTATCTCCCAGTGTATTACAATGCCATGTTTATCTCCCAGTGTATTATAATGCAATGTTTATCTCCCAGTGTATTATAATGCCATGTTTATCTCCCAGTGTATTATAATGCCTTGTTTATCTCCCAGTGTATTATAATGCCATGTTTATCTCCCAGTGTATTATGCCTTATTTATCTCCCAGTTTATTATGCCATGTTTATCTCCCAGTGTATTATAATGCCTTGTTTATCTCCCAGTGTATTATAATGACATGACATGTTTATCTCCCAGTGTATTATAATGCCTTGTTTATCTCCCAGTGTATTATAATGCCTTGTTTATCTCCCAGTGTATTATAATGCCTTGTTTAACTCCAAGTGTATAATAATGCCTCGTTTATCTCCCAGTGTATTGTAATGAGATGTTTATCTCCCAGTGTATTGTAATTCCATGTTTATCTCCCCGTGTATTGTAATGCAATGTAATCTCCCAGTGTATTGTAATGCCATGTTTATCTCCCAGTGTATTATGCCTTGTTTATCTCCCAGTGTATTATAATGAGGTGTTTATCTCCCATTGTATTATACTGCCTTGTTTATCTCCCAGTGTATTATAATGAGATGTTTATCTCCCAGTGTATTATAATGCCTTGTTTATATCCCAGTGTATTCTAATGCCTTGTTTTTCTCCCAGTGTATTATAATGACATGTTTATCTCCCAGTGTATTGTAATGCCATGTTTATCTCCCAGTGTATTATAATGCCTTGTTTATCTCCCAGTGTATTATAATGCCTTGTTTATCTCCCAGTGTATTATAATGCCTTGTTTATCTCCCAGTGTATTATAATGCCTGTTTATCTCCCTGTGTATTGTAATGCCATGTTTATCTCCCAGTGTATTATAATGCCTTGTTTATCTCCCAGTGTATTATAATGCCTTGTTTATCTCCCAGTGTATTATAATGCTGTGTTTATCTCCCAGTGTATTATAATGCCGTGTTTATCTCCCAGTGTATTGTAATGCCGTGTTTATCTCCCAGTGTATTATAATGCCGTATTTATCTCCCAGTGTATTGTAATGCCATGTTTATCTCCCAGTGTATTATAATGCCATGTTTATCTCCCAGTGTATTATAATGCCATGTTTATCTCCCAGTGAATTATAATGCCTTGTTAATCTCCCAGTGTATTATAGAGATGTTTATCTCCCAGTGTATTATAATGCCTTGTTTATCTCCCAGTGTATTATAATGCCTTGTTTATCTCCCAGTGTATTATAATGAGATGTTTATCTCCCAGTGTATTATAATGCCTTGTTTATCTCCCAGTGTATTATAATGAGATGTTTATCTCCCAGTGTATTATAATGCCTTGTTTATCTCCCAGTGTATTATAATGCCTTGTTTATCTCCCAGTGTATTATAATGCCATGTTTATCTCCCAGTGTATTGTAATGCCATGTTTATCTCCCAGTGTATTATAATGCCTTGTTTATCTCCCAGTGTATTATAATGCTTTGTTTATCTCCCAGTGTATTATAATGCCTTGTTTATCTCACAGTGTATTATAATGCCTTGTTTATCTCCCAGTGTATTGTAATGCCTTGTTTATCTCCCAGTGTATTATAATGCCTTGTTTATCTCCCAGTGTATTATAATGCCTTGTTTATCTCCCAGTGTATTATAATACCTTGTTTATCTCCCAGTGTATTGTAATGCCTTGTTTATCTCCCAGTGTATTATAATGCCTTGTTTGTCACCCAGTGTATTATAATGAGATGTTTATCTCACAGTGTATTATAATGCCTTGTTTATCTCCCAGTGTATTAGAATGCCTTGTTTATCTCCTTGTGTATTATAATGCCATGTTTATCTCCCAGTGTATTATAATGCTGTGTTTATCTCCCAGTATATTGTAATGCCATGTTTGTCTCCCAGTGTATTATAATGCCATGTTTATCTCCCAGTGTATTATAATGCCTTGTTTATCTCCCAGTGTATTATAATGCCTTGTTTATCTCCCAGTGTATTATAATGCCATGTTTATCTCCCAGTGTATTGTAATGCCATGTTTATCTCCCAGTGTATTATAATGCCTTGTTTATCTCCCAGTGTATTATAATGCTTTGTTTATCTCCCAGTGTATTATAATGCCTTGTTTATCTCACAGTGTATTATAATGCCTTGTTTATCTCCCAGTGTATTGTAATGCCTTGTTTATCTCCCAGTGTATTGTAATGCCTTGTTTATCTCCCAGTGTATTATAATGCCTTGTTTATCACCCAGTGTATTATAATGAGATGTTTATCTCACAGTGTATTATAATGCCTTGTTTATCTCCCAGTGTATTAGAATGCCTTGTTTATCTCCCAGTGTATTGTAATGCCGTGTTTATCTCCCAGTGTATTATAATGCCGTATTTATCTCCCAGTGTATTGTAATGCCATGTTTATCTCCCAGTGTATTATAATGCCATGTTTATCTCACAGTGTATTATAATGCCATGTTTATCTCCCAGTGTATTATAATGCCTTGTTTATCTCCCAGTGTATTATAAAGCCTTGTTTATCTCCCAGTGTATTATAATGCCATGTTTATCTCCCAGTGTATTATAATGCCTTGTTTATCACCCAGTGTATTGTAATGCCATGTTTATCTCCCAGTGTATTATAATGCCTTGTTTATCTCCCAGTGTATTGTAATGCCTTGTTTATCTCCCAGTGTATTATAATGCCTTGTTTATCACCCAGTGTATTGTAATGAGATGTTTATCTCACAGTGTATTATAATGCCTTGTTTATCTCCCAGTGTATTATAATGCCTTGTTTATCTCCCAGTGTATTATAATGCCATGTTTATCTCCCAGTGAATGATAATGACATGTTTATCTCCCAGTGTATTATAATGCCTTGTTTATCTCCCAGTGTATATAATGCCATGTTTATCTCCCAGTGTATTATAATGCTGTGTTTATCTCCCAGTGTATTGTAATGCCGTGTTTATCTCCCAGTGTATTATAAAGCCTTGTTTATCTCCCAGTGTATTATGATGCCTTGTTTTATCTCCCAGTGTATTATAATGCCATGTTTATCTCCCAGTGTATTTTAATGCCTTGTTTATCTCCCAGTGTATTATAATGCCATGTTTATCTCCCAGTGTATTGTAATGCCTTGTTTATCTCCCAGTGTATTGTAATGCCTTTTTTTTCTCCAAGTGTATTATAATGACATGTTTATCTCCCAGTGTATTGTAATGCCATGTTTATCTCCCAGTGTATTATAATGCCTTGTTTATCTCCCAGTGTATTATGCCTTGTTTATCTCCCAGTTTATTATGCCATGTTTATCTCCCAGTGTATTATAATGCCTTGTTTATCTCCCAGTGTATTATAATGACATGACATGTTTATCTCCCAGTGTATTATAATGCCTTGTTTATCTCCCAGTGTATTCTAATGCCTTGTTTATCTCCCAGTGTATTATAATGCCTTGTTTATCTCCAAGTGTATAATAATGCCTCGTTTATCTCCCAGTGTATTAGAATGCCTTGTTTATCTCCCAGTGTATTATAATGCCATGTTTATCTCCCAGTGTATTATAATGCTGTGTTTATCTCCCAGTGTATTGTATTGCCGTGTTTATCTCCCATTGTATTATAATGACATGTTTATCTCCCAGTGTATTGTAATGCCATGTTTATCTCCCAGTGTATTATAATGCCTTGTTTATCTCCCAGTGTATTATAATGCCTTGTTTATCTCCCAGTGTATTATAATGCCTGTTTATCTCCCTGTGTATTGTAATGCCATGTTTATCTCCCAGTGTATTATAATGCCTTGTTTATCTCCCAGTGTATTGTAATGCCGTGTTTATCTCCCAGTGTATTATAATGCCGTATTTATCTCCCAGTGTATTGTAATGCCATGTTTATCTCCCAGTGTATTATAATGCCATGTTTATCTCACAGTGTATTATAATGCCATGTTTATCTCCCAGTGTATTATAATGCCTTGTTTATCTCCCAGTGTATTATAAAGCCTTGTTTATCTCCCAGTGTATTATAATGCCATGTTTATCTCCCAGTGTATTATAATGCCTTGTTTATCACCCAGTGTATTGTAATGCCATGTTTATCTCCCAGTGTATTATAATGCCTTGTTTATCTCCCAGTGTATTGTAATGCCTTGTTTATCTCCCAGTGTATTATAATGCCTTGTTTATCACCCAGTGTATTGTAATGAGATGTTTATCTCACAGTGTATTATAATGCCTTGTTTATCTCCCAGTGTATTATAATGCCTTGTTTATCTCCCAGTGTATTATAATGCCATGTTTATCTCCCAGTGAATGATAATGACATGTTTATCTCCCAGTGTATTATAATGCCTTGTTTATCTCCCAGTGTATATAATGCCATGTTTATCTCCCAGTGTATTATAATGCTGTGTTTATCTCCCAGTGTATTGTAATGCCGTGTTTATCTCCCAGTGTATTATAAAGCCTTGTTTATCTCCCAGTGTATTATGATGCCTTGTTTTATCTCCCAGTGTATTATAATGCCATGTTTATCTCCCAGTGTATTTTAATGCCTTGTTTATCTCCCAGTGTATTATAATGCCATGTTTATCTCCCAGTGTATTGTAATGCCTTGTTTATCTCCCAGTGTATTGTAATGCCTTTTTTTTCTCCAAGTGTATTATAATGACATGTTTATCTCCCAGTGTATTGTAATGCCATGTTTATCTCCCAGTGTATTATAATGCCTTGTTTATCTCCCAGTGTATTATGCCTTGTTTATCTCCCAGTTTATTATGCCATGTTTATCTCCCAGTGTATTATAATGCCTTGTTTATCTCCCAGTGTATTATAATGACATGACATGTTTATCTCCCAGTGTATTATAATGCCTTGTTTATCTCCCAGTGTATTCTAATGCCTTGTTTATCTCCCAGTGTATTATAATGCCTTGTTTATCTCCAAGTGTATAATAATGCCTCGTTTATCTCCCAGTGTATTATAATGCCTTGTTTATCTCCCAGTGTATTGTAATGAGATGTTTATCTCCCAGTGTACTGTAATTCCATGTTTATCTCCCAGTGTATTGTAATGCCATGTTTATCTCCCAGTGTATTATAATGAGATGTTTATCTCCCAGTGTATTATAATGCCTTGTTTATCTCCCAGTGTATTATAATGCCATGTTTATCTCCCAGTGTATTATAATGAGATGTTTATCTCCCAGTGTATTACACTGCCTTGTTTCTCTCCCAGTGTATTATAATGCCTTGTTTATCTCCCAGTGTATTATAATGCCTTGTTTATCTCCCAGTGTATTATAATGCCATGTTTATCTCCCAGTGTATTATAATGCCATGTTTATCTCCCAGTGTATTATAATGCCATGTTTATCTCCCAGTGTATTATAATGCCAGATTTATCTCCCAGTGTATTATAATGCCATGTTTATCTCACAGTGTATTATAATGCCATGTTTATCTCCCAGTGTATTATAATGCTGTGTTTATCTCCCAGTGTATTGTATTGCCGTGTTTATCTCCCAGTGTATTATAATGCCATGTTTATCTCCCAGTGTATTGTAATGCCATGTTTGTCTCCCAGTGTATTATAATGCCATGTTTATCTCCCAGTGTATTATAATGCCATGTTTATCTCCCAGTGTATTATAATGCCTTGTTTATCTCCCAGTGTATTATAATGCCTTGTTTATCTCCCAGTGTATTGTAATGCCATGTTTATCTCCCAGTGTATTATAATGAGATGTTTATCTCCCAGTGTATTATAATGCCATGTTTATCTCCCAGTGTATTATAATGCCATATTTATCTCCCAGTGTATTATAATTCCATGTTTATCTCCCAGTTTATTATAATGCCATGTTTATCTCCCAGTGTATTATAATGCCATGTTTATCTCCCAGTGTATTATAATGCCATGTTTATCTCCCAGTGTATTATAATGCCTTGTTTATCTCCCAGTGTATTATAATGACTTGTTTATCTCCCAGTGTATTATAATGACTTGTTTATCTCCCAGTGTATTATAATGTCATGTTTATCTCCCAGTGTATTACAATGCCATGTTTATCTCCCAGTCTATTATAATGCCATGTTTATCTCCTAGTGTATTATAATGCCATATTTATCTCCCAGTGTATTATGCCTTGTTTATCTCCCAGTTTATTATGCCATGTTTATCTCCCAGTGTATTATAATGCCTTGTTTATCTCCCAGTGTATTATAATGACATGACATGTTTATCTCCCAGTGTATTATAATGCCTTGTTTATCTCCCAGTGTATTATAATGCCTTGTTTATCTCCCAGTGTATTATAATGCCTTGTTTATCTCCAAGTGTATAATAATGCCTCGTTTATCTCCCAGTGTATTGTAATGAGATGTTTATCTCCCAGTGTATTGTAATTCCATGTTTATCTCCCAGTGTATTGTAATGCCATGTTTATCTCCCAGTGTATTGTAATGCCATGTTGATCTCCCAGTGTATTATGCCTTGTTTATCTCCCAGTGTATTATAATGAGGTGTTTATCTCCCAGTGTATTGTAATGCCATGTTTGTCTCCCAGTGTATTATAATGCCATGTTTATCTCCCAGTGTATTATAATGCCTTGTTTATCTCCCAGTGTATTATAATGCCTTGTTTATCTCCCAGTGTATTATAATGCCATGTTTATCTCCCAGTGTATTGTAATGCCATGTTTATCTCCCAGTGTATTATAATGCCTTGTTTATCTCCCAGTGTATTATAATGCTTTGTTTATCTCCCAGTGTATTATAATGCCTTGTTTATCTCACAGTGTATTATAATGCCTTGTTTATCTCCCAGTGTATTGTAATGCCTTGTTTATCTCCCAGTGTATTGTAATGCCTTGTTTATCTCCCAGTGTATTATAATGCCTTGTTTATCACCCAGTGTATTATAATGAGATGTTTATCTCACAGTGTATTATAATGCCTTGTTTATCTCCCAGTGTATTAGAATGCCTTGTTTATCTCCCAGTGTATTATAATGCCATGTTTATCTCCCAGTGTATTATAATGCTGTGTTTATCTCCCAGTGTATTGTATTGCCGTGTTTATCTCCCATTGTATTATAATGACATGTTTATCTCCCAGTGTATTGTAATGCCATGTTTATCTCCCAGTGTATTATAATGCCTTGTTTATCTCCCAGTGTATTATAATGCCTTGTTTATCTCCCAGTGTATTATAATGCCTGTTTATCTCCCTGTGTATTGTAATGCCATGTTTATCTCCCAGTGTATTATAATGCCTTGTTTATCTCCCAGTGTATTGTAATGCCGTGTTTATCTCCCAGTGTATTATAATGCCGTATTTATCTCCCAGTGTATTGTAATGCCATGTTTATCTCCCAGTGTATTATAATGCCATGTTTATCTCCCAGTGTATTATAATGCCATGTTTATCTCCCAGTGTATTATAATGCCTTGTTTATCTCCCAGTGTATTATAATGCCTTGTTTATCACCCAGTGTATTGTAATGCCATGTTTATCTCCCAGTGTATTATAATGCCTTGTTTATCTCCCAGTGTATTGTAATGCCTTGTTTATCTCCCAGTGTATTATAATGCCTTGTTTATCACCCAGTGTATTGTAATGAGATGTTTATCTCACAGTGTATTATAATGCCTTGTTTATCTCCCAGTGTATTATAATGCCTTGTTTATCTCCCAGTGTATTATAATGCCATGTTTATCTCCCAGTGAATGATAATGACATGTTTATCTCCCAGTGTATTATAATGCCTTGTTTATCTCCCAGTGTATATAATGCCATGTTTATCTCCCAGTGTATTATAATGCTGTGTTTATCTCCCAGTGTATTGTAATGCCGTGTTTATCTCCCAGTGTATTATAAAGCCTTGTTTATCTCCCAGTGTATTATGATGCCTTGTTTTATCTCCCAGTGTATTATAATGCCATGTTTATCTCCCAGTGTATTTTAATGCCTTGTTTATCTCCCAGTGTATTATAATGCCATGTTTATCTCCCAGTGTATTGTAATGCCTTGTTTATCTCCCAGTGTATTGTAATGCCTTTTTTTTCTCCAAGTGTATTATAATGACATGTTTATCTCCCAGTGTATTGTAATGCCATGTTTATCTCCCAGTGTATTATAATGCCTTGTTTATCTCCCAGTGTATTATGCCTTGTTTATCTCCCAGTTTATTATGCCATGTTTATCTCCCAGTGTATTATAATGCCTTGTTTATCTCCCAGTGTATTATAATGACATGACATGTTTATCTCCCAGTGTATTATAATGCCTTGTTTATCTCCCAGTGTATTCTAATGCCTTGTTTATCTCCCAGTGTATTATAATGCCTTGTTTATCTCCAAGTGTATAATAATGCCTCGTTTATCTCCCAGTGTATTATAATGCCTTGTTTATCTCCCAGTGTATTGTAATGAGATGTTTATCTCCCAGTGTACTGTAATTCCATGTTTATCTCCCAGTGTATTGTAATGCCATGTTTATCTCCCAGTGTATTATAATGAGATGTTTATCTCCCAGTGTATTATAATGCCTTGTTTATCTCCCAGTGTATTATAATGCCATGTTTATCTCCCAGTGTATTATAATGAGATGTTTATCTCCCAGTGTATTACACTGCCTTGTTTCTCTCCCAGTGTATTATAATGCCTTGTTTATCTCCCAGTGTATTATAATGCCTTGTTTATCTCCCAGTGTATTATAATGCCATGTTTATCTCCCAGTGTATTATAATGCCATGTTTATCTCCCAGTGTATTATAATGCCTTGTTTATCTCCCAGTGTATTATAATGCCTTGTTTATCTCCCAGTGTATTGTAATGCCATGTTTATCTCCCAGTGTATTATAATGAGATGTTTATCTCCCAGTGTATTATAATGCCATGTTTATCTCCCAGTGTATTATAATGCCATATTTATCTCCCAGTGTATTATAATTCCATGTTTATCTCCCAGTTTATTATAATGCCATGTTTATCTCCCAGTGTATTATAATGCCATGTTTATCTCCCAGTGTATTATAATGCCATGTTTATCTCCCAGTGTATTATAATGCCTTGTTTATCTCCCAGTGTATTATAATGACTTGTTTATCTCCCAGTGTATTATAATGACTTGTTTATCTCCCAGTGTATTATAATGTCATGTTTATCTCCCAGTGTATTACAATGCCATGTTTATCTCCCAGTCTATTATAATGCCATGTTTATCTCCTAGTGTATTATAATGCCATATTTATCTCCCAGTGTATTATGCCTTGTTTATCTCCCAGTTTATTATGCCATGTTTATCTCCCAGTGTATTATAATGCCTTGTTTATCTCCCAGTGTATTATAATGACATGACATGTTTATCTCCCAGTGTATTATAATGCCTTGTTTATCTCCCAGTGTATTATAATGCCTTGTTTATCTCCCAGTGTATTATAATGCCTTGTTTATCTCCAAGTGTATAATAATGCCTCGTTTATCTCCCAGTGTATTGTAATGAGATGTTTATCTCCCAGTGTATTGTAATTCCATGTTTATCTCCCAGTGTATTGTAATGCCATGTTTATCTCCCAGTGTATTGTAATGCCATGTTGATCTCCCAGTGTATTATAATGCCTTGTTTATCTCCCAGTGTATTATAAAGCCTTGTTTATCTCCCAGTGTATTATGATGCCTTGTTTTATCTCCCAGTGTATTATAATGCCATGTTTATCTCCCAGTGTATTTTAATGCCTTGTTTATCTCCCAGTGTATTATAATGCCATGTTTATCTCCCAGTGTATTATAATGCCTTGTTTATCTCCCAGTGTATTAGAATGCCTTGTTTATCTCCCAGTGTATTATAATGCCATGTTTATCTCCCAGTGTATTATAATGCCATGTTTATCTCCCAGTGTATTATAATGCTGTGTTTATCTCCCAGTGTATTGTATTGCCGTGTTTATCTCCCAGTGTATTATAATGCCATGTTTATCTCCCAGTGTATTGTAATGCCATGTTTGTCTCCCAGTGTATTATAATGCCATGTTTATCTCCCAGTGTATTATAATGCCATGTTTATCTCCCAGTGTATTATAATGCCTTGTTTATCTCCCAGTGCATTATAAAGCCTTGTTTATCTCCCAGTGTATTATAATGCCTTGTTTATCTCCCAGTGTATTGTAATGCCATGTTTATCTCCCAGTGTATTATAATGAGATGTTTATCTCCCAGTGTATTATAATGCCATGTTTATCTCCCAGTGTATTATAATGCCATGTTTATCTCCCAGTGTATTATAATTCCATGTTTATCTCCCAGTGTATTATAATGCCATGTTTATCTCCCAGTGTATTATAATGCCATGTTTATCTCCCAGTGTATTATAATGCCATGTTTATCTCCCAGTGTATTATAATGCCTTGTTTATCTCCCAGTGTATTATAATGACTTGTTTATCTCCCAGTGTATTATAATGACTTGTTTATCTCCCAGTGTATTATAATGCCATGTTTATCTCCCAGTGTATTACAATGCCATGTTTATCTCCCAGTGTATTATAATGCCATGTTTATCTCCCAGTGTATTATAATGCCATGTTTATCTCCCAGTGTATTATAATGCCTTGTTTATCTCCCAGTGTATTATAATGCCATGTTTATCTCCCAGTGTATTATGCCTTGTTTATCTCCCAGTTTATTATGCCATGTTTATCTCCCAGTGTATTATAATGCCTTGTTTATCTCCCAGTGTATTATAATGACATGACATGTTTATCTCCCAGTGTATTATAATGCCTTGTTTATCTCCCAGTGTATTATAATGCCTTGTTTATCTCCCAGTGTATTATAATGCCTTGTTTAACTCCAATTGTATAATAATGCCTCGTTTATTTCCCAGTGTATTGTAATGAGATGTTTATCTCCCAGTGTATTGTAATTCCATGTTTATCTCCCAGTGTATTGTAATGCAATGTAATCTCCCAGTGTATTGTAATGCCATGTTGATCTCCCAGTGTATTATGCCTTGTTTATCTCCCAGTGTATTATAATGAGGTGTTTATCTCCCAGTGTATTATACTGCCTTGTTTATCTCCCAGTGTATTATAATGAGATGTTTATCTCCCAGTGTATTATAATGCCTTGTTTATATCCCAGTGTATTCTAATGCCTTGTTTTTCTCCCAGTGTATTATAATGACATGTTTATCTCCCAGTGTATTGTAATGCCATGTTTATCTCCCAGTGTATTGTATTGCCGTGTTTATCTCCCAGTGTATTATAATGCCATGTTTATCTCCCAGTGTATTGTAATGCCATGTTTGTCTCCCAGTGTATTATAATGCCATGTTTATCTCCCAGTGTATTATAATGCCATGTTTATCTCCCAGTGTATTATAATTCCATGTTTATCTCCCAGTGTATTATAATGCCATGTTTATCTCCCAGTGTATTATAATGCCATGTTTATCTCCCAGTGTATTATAATGCCTTGTTTATCTCCCAGTGTATTATAATGACTTGTTTATCTCCCAGTGTATTATAATGACTTGTTTATCTCCCAGTGTATTATAATGTCATGTTTATCTCCCAGTGTATTACAATGCCATGTTTATCTCCCAGTGTATTATAATGCAATGTTTATCTCCCAGTGTATTATAATGCCATGTTTATCTCCCAGTGTATTATAATGCCTTGTTTATCTCCCAGTGTATTATAATGCCATGTTTATCTCCCAGTGTATTATGCCTTATTTATCTCCCAGTTTATTATGCCATGTTTATCTCCCAGTGTATTATAATGCCTTGTTTATCTCCCAGTGTATTATAATGACATGACATGTTTATCTCCCAGTGTATTATAATGCCTTGTTTATCTCCCAGTGTATTATAATGCCTTGTTTATCTCCCAGTGTATTATAATGCCTTGTTTAACTCCAAGTGTATAATAATGCCTCGTTTATCTCCCAGTGTATTGTAATGAGATGTTTATCTCCCAGTGTATTGTAATTCCATGTTTATCTCCCCGTGTATTGTAATGCAATGTAATCTCCCAGTGTATTGTAATGCCATGTTTATCTCCCAGTGTATTATGCCTTGTTTATCTCCCAGTGTATTATAATGAGGTGTTTATCTCCCATTGTATTATACTGCCTTGTTTATCTCCCAGTGTATTATAATGAGATGTTTATCTCCCAGTGTATTATAATGCCTTGTTTATATCCCAGTGTATTCTAATGCCTTGTTTTTCTCCCAGTGTATTATAATGACATGTTTATCTCCCAGTGTATTGTAATGCCATGTTTATCTCCCAGTGTATTATAATGCCTTGTTTATCTCCCAGTGTATTATAATGCCTTGTTTATCTCCCAGTGTATTATAATGCCTTGTTTATCTCCCAGTGTATTATAATGCCTGTTTATCTCCCTGTGTATTGTAATGCCATGTTTATCTCCCAGTGTATTATAATGCCTTGTTTATCTCCCAGTGTATTATAATGCCTTGTTTATCTCCCAGTGTATTATAATGCTGTGTTTATCTCCCAGTGTATTATAATGCCGTGTTTATCTCCCAGTGTATTGTAATGCCGTGTTTATCTCCCAGTGTATTATAATGCCGTATTTATCTCCCAGTGTATTGTAATGCCATGTTTATCTCCCAGTGTATTATAATGCCATGTTTATCTCCCAGTGTATTATAATGCCATGTTTATCTCCCAGTGAATTATAATGCCTTGTTAATCTCCCAGTGTATTATAGAGATGTTTATCTCCCAGTGTATTATAATGCCTTGTTTATCTCCCAGTGTATTATAATGCCTTGTTTATCTCCCAGTGTATTATAATGAGATGTTTATCTCCCAGTGTATTATAATGCCTTGTTTATCTCCCAGTGTATTATAATGAGATGTTTATCTCCCAGTGTATTATAATGCCTTGTTTATCTCCCAGTGTATTATAATGCCTTGTTTATCTCCCAGTGTATTATAATGCCATGTTTATCTCCCAGTGTATTGTAATGCCATGTTTATCTCCCAGTGTATTATAATGCCTTGTTTATCTCCCAGTGTATTATAATGCTTTGTTTATCTCCCAGTGTATTATAATGCCTTGTTTATCTCACAGTGTATTATAATGCCTTGTTTATCTCCCAGTGTATTGTAATGCCTTGTTTATCTCCCAGTGTATTATAATGCCTTGTTTATCTCCCAGTGTATTATAATGCCTTGTTTATCTCCCAGTGTATTATAATACCTTGTTTATCTCCCAGTGTATTGTAATGCCTTGTTTATCTCCCAGTGTATTATAATGCCTTGTTTGTCACCCAGTGTATTATAATGAGATGTTTATCTCACAGTGTATTATAATGCCTTGTTTATCTCCCAGTGTATTAGAATGCCTTGTTTATCTCCTTGTGTATTATAATGCCATGTTTATCTCCCAGTGTATTATAATGCTGTGTTTATCTCCCAGTATATTGTAATGCCATGTTTGTCTCCCAGTGTATTATAATGCCATGTTTATCTCCCAGTGTATTATAATGCCTTGTTTATCTCCCAGTGTATTATAATGCCTTGTTTATCTCCCAGTGTATTATAATGCCATGTTTATCTCCCAGTGTATTGTAATGCCATGTTTATCTCCCAGTGTATTATAATGCCTTGTTTATCTCCCAGTGTATTATAATGCTTTGTTTATCTCCCAGTGTATTATAATGCCTTGTTTATCTCACAGTGTATTATAATGCCTTGTTTATCTCCCAGTGTATTGTAATGCCTTGTTTATCTCCCAGTGTATTGTAATGCCTTGTTTATCTCCCAGTGTATTATAATGCCTTGTTTATCACCCAGTGTATTATAATGAGATGTTTATCTCACAGTGTATTATAATGCCTTGTTTATCTCCCAGTGTATTAGAATGCCTTGTTTATCTCCCAGTGTATTATAATGCCATGTTTATCTCCCAGTGTATTATAATGCCTTGTTTATCTCCCAGTGTATTATAATGAGATGTTTACCTCCCAGTGTATTATAATGCCTTGTTTATCTCCCAGTGTATTATAATGCCTTGTTTATCTCCCAGTGTATTATAATGCCATGTTTATCTCCCAGTGTATTGTAATGCCATGTTTATCTCCCAGTGTATTATAATGCCTTGTTTATCTCCCAGTGTATTATAATGCCATGTTTATCTCCCAGTGTATTATAATGCCTTGTTTATCTCCCAGTGTATTAGAATGCCTTGTTTATCTCCCAGTGTATTATAATGCCATGTTTATCTCCCAGTGTATTATAATTCTGTGTTTATCTCCCAGTGTATTGTATTGCCGTGTTTATCTCCCAGTGTATTATAATGAGATGTTTATCTCCCAGTGTATTATAATGCCTTGTTTATATCCCAGTGTATTCTAATGCCTTGTTTTTCTCCCAGTGTATTATAATGACATGTTTATCTCCCAGTGTATTGTAATGCCATGTTTATCTCCCAGTGTATTATAATGCCTTGTTTATCTCCCAGTGTATTATAATGCCTTGTTTATCTCCCAGTGTATTATAATGCCTTGTTTATCTCCCAGTGTATTATAATGCCTGTTTATCTCCCTGTGTATTGTAATGCCATGTTTATCTCCCAGTGTATTATAATGCCTTGTTTATCTCCCAGTGTATTATAATGCCTTGTTTATCTCCCAGTGTATTATAATGCTGTGTTTATCTCCCAGTGTATTATAATGCCGTGTTTATCTCCCAGTGTATTGTAATGCCGTGTTTATCTCCCAGTGTATTATAATGCCGTATTTATCTCCCAGTGTATTGTAATGCCATGTTTATCTCCCAGTGTATTATAATGCCATGTTTATCTCCCAGTGTATTATAATGCCATGTTTATCTCCCAGTGAATTATAATGCCTTGTTAATCTCCCAGTGTATTATAGAGATGTTTATCTCCCAGTGTATTATAATGCCTTGTTTATCTCCCAGTGTATTATAATGCCTTGTTTATCTCCCAGTGTATTATAATGAGATGTTTATCTCCCAGTGTATTATAATGCCTTGTTTATCTCCCAGTGTATTATAATGAGATGTTTATCTCCCAGTGTATTATAATGCCTTGTTTATCTCCCAGTGTATTATAATGCCTTGTTTATCTCCCAGTGTATTATAATGCCATGTTTATCTCCCAGTGTATTGTAATGCCATGTTTATCTCCCAGTGTATTATAATGCCTTGTTTATCTCCCAGTGTATTATAATGCTTTGTTTATCTCCCAGTGTATTATAATGCCTTGTTTATCTCACAGTGTATTATAATGCCTTGTTTATCTCCCAGTGTATTGTAATGCCTTGTTTATCTCCCAGTGTATTATAATGCCTTGTTTATCTCCCAGTGTATTATAATGCCTTGTTTATCTCCCAGTGTATTATAATACCTTGTTTATCTCCCAGTGTATTGTAATGCCTTGTTTATCTCCCAGTGTATTATAATGCCTTGTTTGTCACCCAGTGTATTATAATGAGATGTTTATCTCACAGTGTATTATAATGCCTTGTTTATCTCCCAGTGTATTAGAATGCCTTGTTTATCTCCTTGTGTATTATAATGCCATGTTTATCTCCCAGTGTATTATAATGCTGTGTTTATCTCCCAGTATATTGTAATGCCATGTTTGTCTCCCAGTGTATTATAATGCCATGTTTATCTCCCAGTGTATTATAATGCCTTGTTTATCTCCCAGTGTATTATAATGCCTTGTTTATCTCCCAGTGTATTATAATGCCATGTTTATCTCCCAGTGTATTGTAATGCCATGTTTATCTCCCAGTGTATTATAATGCCTTGTTTATCTCCCAGTGTATTATAATGCTTTGTTTATCTCCCAGTGTATTATAATGCCTTGTTTATCTCACAGTGTATTATAATGCCTTGTTTATCTCCCAGTGTATTGTAATGCCTTGTTTATCTCCCAGTGTATTGTAATGCCTTGTTTATCTCCCAGTGTATTATAATGCCTTGTTTATCACCCAGTGTATTATAATGAGATGTTTATCTCACAGTGTATTATAATGCCTTGTTTATCTCCCAGTGTATTAGAATGCCTTGTTTATCTCCCAGTGTATTATAATGCCATGTTTATCTCCCAGTGTATTATAATGCCTTGTTTATCTCCCAGTGTATTATAATGAGATGTTTACCTCCCAGTGTATTATAATGCCTTGTTTATCTCCCAGTGTATTATAATGCCTTGTTTATCTCCCAGTGTATTATAATGCCATGGTTATCTCCCAGTGTATTGTAATGCCATGTTTATCTCCCAGTGTATTATAATGCCTTGTTTATCTCCCAGTGTATTATAATGCCATGTTTATCTCCCAGTGTATTATAATGCCTTGTTTATCTCCCAGTGTATTAGAATGCCTTGTTTATCTCCCAGTGTATTATAATGCCATGTTTATCTCCCAGTGTATTATAATTCTGTGTTTATCTCCCAGTGTATTGTATTGCCGTGTTTATCTCCCAGTGTATTATAATGCCATGTTTATCTCCCAGTGTATTGTAATGCCATGTTTGTCTCCCAGTGTATTATAATGCCATGACATGTTTATCTCCCAGTGTATTATAATGCCTTGTTTATCTCCCAGTGTATTATAATGCCTTGTTTATCTCCCAGTGTATTATAATGCCTTGTTTAACTCCAAGTTATAATAATGCCTCGTTTATCTCCCAGTGTATTGTAATGAGATGTTTATCTCCCAGTGTATTGTAATTCCATGTTTATCTCACAGTGTATTGTAATGCAATGTAATCTCCCAGTGTATTGTAATGCCATGTTGATCTCCCAGTGTATTATGCCTTGTTTATCTCCCAGTGTATTATAATGAGGTGTTTATCTCCCAGTGTATTATACTGCCTTGTTTATCTCCCAGTGTATTATAATGAGATGTTTATCTCCCAGTGTATTATAATGCCTTGTTTATATCTCAGTGTATTCTAATGCCTTGTTTTTCTCCCAGTGTATTATAATGACATGTTTATCTCCCAGTGTATTGTAATGCCATGTTTATCTCCCAGTGTATTATAATGCCTTGTTTATCTCCCAGTGTATTATAATGCCTTGTTTATCTCCCAGTGTATTATAATGCCTTGTTTATCTCCCAGTGTATTATAATGAGATGTTTATCTCCCAGTGTATTATAATGCCTTGTTTATCTCCCAGTGTATTATAATGAGATGTTTATCTCCCAGTGTATTATAATGCCTTGTTTATCTCAAAGTGTATTATAATGCCTTGTTTATCTCCCAGTGTATTATAATGCCATGTTTATCTCCCAGTGTATTGTAATGCAATGTTTATCTCCCAGTGTATTATAATGCCATGTTTATCTCCCAGTGTATTGTAATGCCATGTTTATCTCCCAGTGTATTATAATGCCTTGTTTATCTCCCAGTGTATTATAATGCCTTGTTTATCTCCCAGTGTATTATAATGCCTTGTTTATCTCCCAGTGTATTATAATGAGATGTTTATCTACCAGTGTATTATAATGCCTTGTTTATCTCCCAGTGTATTATAATGAGATGTTTATCTCCCAGTGTATTATAATGCCTTGTTTATCTCAAAGTGTATTATAATGCCTTGTTTATCTCCCAGTGTATTATAATGCCATGTTTATCTCCTAGTGTATTGTAATGCAATGTTTATCTCCCAGTGTATTATAATGCCATGTTTATCTCCCAGTGTATTGTAATGCCATGTTTATCTCCCAGTGTATTATAATGCCTTGTTTATCTCCCAGTGTATTATAATGCCATGTTTATCTCCCAGTGTATTATAATGCCTTGTTTATCTCCCAGTGTATTAGAATGCCTTGTTTATCTCCCAGTGTATTATAATGCCTTGTTTATCTCCCAGTGTATTATAATGCTGTGTTTATCTCCCAGTGTATTATAATGCCTTGTTTATCTCCCAGTGTATTAGAATGCCTTGTTTATCTCCCAGTGTATTATAATGCCATGTTTATCTCCCAGTGTATTATAATGCCATGTTTATCTCCCAGTGTATTGTAATGCCATGTTTATCTCCCAGTGTATTATAATGCCTTGTTTATCTCCCAGTGTATTATAATGCCATGTTTATCTCCCAGTGTATTATAATGCCTTGTTTATCTCCCAGTGTATTAGAATGCCTTGTTTATCTCCCAGTGTATTATAATGCCATGTTTATCTCCCAGTGTATTATAATGCTGTGTTTATCTCCCAGTGTATTGTATTGCCGTGTTTATCTTCCAGTGTATTATAATGCCATGTTTATCTCCCAGTGTATTGTAATGCCATGTTTGTCTCCCAGTGTATTATAATGCCATGTTTATCTCCCAGTGTATTATAATGCCATGTTTATCTCCCAGTGTATTATAATGAGATGTTTATCTCCCAGTGTATTATAATGCCTTGTTTATCTCCCAGTGTATTATAATGCCTTGTTTATCTCCCAGTGTATTGTAATGAGATGTTTATCTCCCAGTGTATTATAATGCCATGTTTATCTCCCAGTGTATTATAATGCCATGTTTATCTCCCAGTGTATTATAATTCCATGTTTATCTCCCAGTGTATTATAATGCCATGTTTATCTCCCAGTGTATTATAATGCCATGTTTATCTCCCAGTGTATTATAATGCCATGTTTATCTCCCAGTGTATTATAATGCCATGTTTATCTCCCAGTGTATTATAATGCCTTGTTTATCTCCCAGTGTATTATAATGACTTGTTTATCTCCCAGTGTATTATAATGACATGTTTATCTCCCAGTGTATTACAATGCCATGTTTATCTCCCAGTGTATTATAATGCCATGTTTATCTCCCAGTGTATTATAATGCCATGTTTATCTCCCAGTGTATTATAATGCCTTGTTTATCTCCCAGTGTATTATAATGCCATGTTTATCTCCCAGTGTATTATGCCTTGTTTATCTCCCAGTTTATTATGCCATGTTTATCTCCCAGTGTATTATAATGCCTTGTTTATCTCCCAGTGCATTATAATGACATGACATGTTTATCTCCCAGTGTATTATAATGCCTTGTTTATCTCCCAGTGTATTATAATGCCTTGTTTATCTCCCAGTGTATTATAATGCCTTGTTTAACTCCAAGTGTATAATAATGCCTCGTTTATCTCCCAGTGTATTGTAATGAGATGTTTATCTCCCAGTGTATTGTAATTCCATGTTTATCTCCCAGTGTATTGTAATGCAATGTAATCTCCCAGTGTATTGTAATGCCATGTTGATCTCCCAGTGTATTATGCCTTGTTTATCTCCCAGTGTATTATAATGAGGTGTTTATCTCCCAGTGTATTATACTGCCTTGTTTATCTCCCAGTGTATTATAATGAGATGTTTATCTCCCAGTGTATTATAATGCCTTGTTTATATCCCAGTGTATTCTAATGCCTTGTTTTTCTCCCAGTGTATTATAATGACATGTTTATCTCCCAGTGTATTGTAATGCCATGTTTATCTCCCAGTGTATTATAATGCCTTGTTTATCTCCCAGTGTATTATAATGCCTTGTTTATCTCCCAGTGTATTATAATGCCTTGTTTATCTCCCAGTGTATTATAATGAGATGTTTATCTCCCAGTGTATTATAATGCCTTGTTTATCTCCCAGTGTATTATAATGAGATGTTTATCTCCCAGTGTATTATAATGCCTTGTTTATCTCAAAGTGTATTATAATGCCTTGTTTATCTCCCAGTGTATTATAATGCCATGTTTATCTCCCAGTGTATTTTAATGCCATGTTTATCTCCCAGTGTATTATAATGCCTTGTTTATCTCCCAGTGTATTATAATGCTTTGTTTATCTCCCAGTGTATTATAATGCCTTGTTTATCACCCAGTGTATTATAATGAGATGTTTATCTCACAGTGTATTATAATGCCTTGTTTATCTCCCAGTGTATTAGAATGCCTTGTTTATCTCCCAGTGTATTATAATGCCATGTTTATCTCCCAGTGTATTATAATGCCTTGTTTATCTCCCAGTGTATTAGAATGCCTTGTTTATCTCCCAGTGTATTATAATGCCATGTTTATCTCCCAGTGTATTATAATGCCATGTTTATCTCCCAGTGTATTATAATGCTGTGTTTATCTCCCAGTGTATTGTATTGCCGTGTTTATCTCCCAGTGTATTATAATGCCATGTTTATCTCCCAGTGTATTGTAATGCCATGTTTGTCTCCCAGTGTATTATAATGCCATGTTTATCTCCCAGTGTATTATAATGCCATGTTTATCTCCCAGTGTATTATAATGCCTTGTTTATCTCCCAGTGCATTATAAAGCCTTGTTTATCTCCCAGTGTATTATAATGCCTTGTTTATCTCCCAGTGTATTGTAATGCCATGTTTATCTCCCAGTGTATTATAATGAGATGTTTATCTCCCAGTGTATTATAATGCCATGTTTATCTCCCAGTGTATTATAATGCCATGTTTATCTCCCAGTGTATTATAATTCCATGTTTATCTCCCAGTGTATTATAATGCCATGTTTATCTCCCAGTGTATTATAATGCCATGTTTATCTCCCAGTGTATTATAATGCCATGTTTATCTCCCAGTGTATTATAATGCCTTGTTTATCTCCCAGTGTATTATAATGACTTGTTTATCTCCCAGTGTATTATAATGACTTGTTTATCTCCCAGTGTATTATAATGCCATGTTTATCTCCCAGTGTATTACAATGCCATGTTTATCTCCCAGTGTATTATAATGCCATGTTTATCTCCCAGTGTATTATAATGCCATGTTTATCTCCCAGTGTATTATAATGCCTTGTTTATCTCCCAGTGTATTATAATGCCATGTTTATCTCCCAGTGTATTATGCCTTGTTTATCTCCCAGTTTATTATGCCATGTTTATCTCCCAGTGTATTATAATGCCTTGTTTATCTCCCAGTGTATTATAATGACATGACATGTTTATCTCCCAGTGTATTATAATGCCTTGTTTATCTCCCAGTGTATTATAATGCCTTGTTTATCTCCCAGTGTATTATAATGCCTTGTTTAACTCCAATTGTATAATAATGCCTCGTTTATTTCCCAGTGTATTGTAATGAGATGTTTATCTCCCAGTGTATTGTAATTCCATGTTTATCTCCCAGTGTATTGTAATGCAATGTAATCTCCCAGTGTATTGTAATGCCATGTTGATCTCCCAGTGTATTATGCCTTGTTTATCTCCCAGTGTATTATAATGAGGTGTTTATCTCCCAGTGTATTATACTGCCTTGTTTATCTCCCAGTGTATTATAATGAGATGTTTATCTCCCAGTGTATTATAATGCCTTGTTTATATCCCAGTGTATTCTAATGCCTTGTTTTTCTCCCAGTGTATTATAATGACATGTTTATCTCCCAGTGTATTGTAATGCCATGTTTATCTCCCAGTGTATTGTATTGCCGTGTTTATCTCCCAGTGTATTATAATGCCATGTTTATCTCCCAGTGTATTGTAATGCCATGTTTGTCTCCCAGTGTATTATAATGCCATGTTTATCTCCCAGTGTATTATAATGCCATGTTTATCTCCCAGTGTATTATAATGCCTTGTTTATCTCCCAGTGCATTATAAAGCCTTGTTTATCTCCCAGTGTATTATAATGCCTTGTTTATCTCCCAGTGTATTGTAATGCCATGTTTATCTCCCAGTGTATTATAATGAGATGTTTATCTCCCAGTGTATTATAATGCCATGTTTATCTCCCAGTGTATTATAATGCCATGTTTATCTCCCAGTGTATTATAATTCCATGTTTATCTCCCAGTGTATTATAATGCCATGTTTATCTCCCAGTGTATTATAATGCCATGTTTATCTCCCAGTGTATTATAATGCCTTGTTTATCTCCCAGTGTATTATAATGACTTGTTTATCTCCCAGTGTATTATAATGACTTGTTTATCTCCCAGTGTATTATAATGTCATGTTTATCTCCCAGTGTATTACAATGCCATGTTTATCTCCCAGTGTATTATAATGCAATGTTTATCTCCCAGTGTATTATAATGCCATGTTTATCTCCCAGTGTATTATAATGCCTTGTTTATCTCCCAGTGTATTATAATGCCATGTTTATCTCCCAGTGTATTATGCCTTATTTATCTCCCAGTTTATTATGCCATGTTTATCTCCCAGTGTATTATAATGCCTTGTTTATCTCCCAGTGTATTATAATGACATGACATGTTTATCTCCCAGTGTATTATAATGCCTTGTTTATCTCCCAGTGTATTATAATGCCTTGTTTATCTCCCAGTGTATTATAATGCCTTGTTTAACTCCAAGTGTATAATAATGCCTCGTTTATCTCCCAGTGTATTGTAATGAGATGTTTATCTCCCAGTGTATTGTAATTCCATGTTTATCTCCCCGTGTATTGTAATGCAATGTAATCTCCCAGTGTATTGTAATGCCATGTTTATCTCCCAGTGTATTATGCCTTGTTTATCTCCCAGTGTATTATAATGAGGTGTTTATCTCCCATTGTATTATACTGCCTTGTTTATCTCCCAGTGTATTATAATGAGATGTTTATCTCCCAGTGTATTATAATGCCTTGTTTATATCCCAGTGTATTCTAATGCCTTGTTTTTCTCCCAGTGTATTATAATGACATGTTTATCTCCCAGTGTATTGTAATGCCATGTTTATCTCCCAGTGTATTATAATGCCTTGTTTATCTCCCAGTGTATTATAATGCCTTGTTTATCTCCCAGTGTATTATAATGCCTTGTTTATCTCCCAGTGTATTATAATGCCTGTTTATCTCCCTGTGTATTGTAATGCCATGTTTATCTCCCAGTGTATTATAATGCCTTGTTTATCTCCCAGTGTATTATAATGCCTTGTTTATCTCCCAGTGTATTATAATGCTGTGTTTATCTCCCAGTGTATTATAATGCCGTGTTTATCTCCCAGTGTATTGTAATGCCGTGTTTATCTCCCAGTGTATTATAATGCCGTATTTATCTCCCAGTGTATTGTAATGCCATGTTTATCTCCCAGTGTATTATAATGCCATGTTTATCTCCCAGTGTATTATAATGCCATGTTTATCTCCCAGTGAATTATAATGCCTTGTTAATCTCCCAGTGTATTACAGAGATGTTTATCTCCCAGTGTATTATAATGCCTTGTTTATCTCCCAGTGTATTATAATGCCTTGTTTATCTCCCAGTGTATTATAATGAGATGTTTATCTCCCAGTGTATTATAATGCCTTGTTTATCTCCCAGTGTATTATAATGAGATGTTTATCTCCCAGTGTATTATAATGCCTTGTTTATCTCCCAGTGTATTATAATGCCTTGTTTATCTCCCAGTGTATTATAATGCCATGTTTATCTCCCAGTGTATTGTAATGCCATGTTTATCTCCCAGTGTATTATAATGCCTTGTTTATCTCCCAGTGTATTATAATGCTTTGTTTATCTCCCAGTGTATTATAATGCCTTGTTTATCTCACAGTGTATTATAATGCCTTGTTTATCTCCCAGTGTATTGTAATGCCTTGTTTATCTCCCAGTGTATTATAATGCCTTGTTTATCTCCCAGTGTATTATAATGCCTTGTTTATCTCCCAGTGTATTATAATACCTTGTTTATCTCCCAGTGTATTGTAATGCCTTGTTTATCTCCCAGTGTATTATAATGCCTTGTTTGTCACCCAGTGTATTATAATGAGATGTTTATCTCACAGTGTATTATAATGCCTTGTTTATCTCCCAGTGTATTAGAATGCCTTGTTTATCTCCTTGTGTATTATAATGCCATGTTTATCTCCCAGTGTATTATAATGCTGTGTTTATCTCCCAGTATATTGTAATGCCATGTTTGTCTCCCAGTGTATTATAATGCCATGTTTATCTCCCAGTGTATTATAATGCCTTGTTTATCTCCCAGTGTATTATAATGCCTTGTTTATCTCCCAGTGTATTATAATGCCATGTTTATCTCCCAGTGTATTGTAATGCCATGTTTATCTCCCAGTGTATTATAATGCCTTGTTTATCTCCCAGTGTATTATAATGCTTTGTTTATCTCCCAGTGTATTATAATGCCTTGTTTATCTCACAGTGTATTATAATGCCTTGTTTATCTCCCAGTGTATTGTAATGCCTTGTTTATCTCCCAGTGTATTGTAATGCCTTGTTTATCTCCCAGTGTATTATAATGCCTTGTTTATCACCCAGTGTATTATAATGAGATGTTTATCTCACAGTGTATTATAATGCCTTGTTTATCTCCCAGTGTATTAGAATGCCTTGTTTATCTCCCAGTGTATTATAATGCCATGTTTATCTCCCAGTGTATTATAATGCTGTGTTTATCTCCCAGTGTATTGTATTGCCGTGTTTATCTCCCATTGTATTATAATGACATGTTTATCTCCCAGTGTATTGTAATGCCATGTTTATCTCCCAGTGTATTATAATGCCTTGTTTATCTCCCAGTGTATTATAATGCCTTGTTTATCTCCCAGTGTATTATAATGCCTGTTTATCTCCCTGTGTATTGTAATGCCATGTTTATCTCCCAGTGTATTATAATGCCTTGTTTATCTCCCAGTGTATTGTAATGCCGTGTTTATCTCCCAGTGTATTATAATGCCGTATTTATCTCCCAGTGTATTGTAATGCCATGTTTATCTCCCAGTGTATTATAATGCCATGTTTATCTCACAGTGTATTATAATGCCATGTTTATCTCCCAGTGTATTATAATGCCTTGTTTATCTCCCAGTGTATTATAAAGCCTTGTTTATCTCCCAGTGTATTATAATGCCATGTTTATCTCCCAGTGTATTATAATGCCTTGTTTATCACCCAGTGTATTGTAATGCCATGTTTATCTCCCAGTGTATTATAATGCCTTGTTTATCTCCCAGTGTATTGTAATGCCTTGTTTATCTCCCAGTGTATTATAATGCCTTGTTTATCACCCAGTGTATTGTAATGAGATGTTTATCTCACAGTGTATTATAATGCCTTGTTTATCTCCCAGTGTATTATAATGTCATGTTTATCTCCCAGTGTATTACAATGCCATGTTTATCTCCCAGTGTATTATAATGCAATGTTTATCTCCCAGTGTATTATAATGCCATGTTTATCTCCCAGTGTATTATAATGCCTTGTTTATCTCCCAGTGTATTATAATGCCATGTTTATCTCCCAGTGTATTATGCCTTATTTATCTCCCAGTTTATTATGCCATGTTTATCTCCCAGTGTATTATAATGCCTTGTTTATCTCCCAGTGTATTATAATGACATGACATGTTTATCTCCCAGTGTATTATAATGCCTTGTTTATCTCCCAGTGTATTATAATGCCTTGTTTATCTCCCAGTGTATTATAATGCCTTGTTTAACTCCAAGTGTATAATAATGCCTCGTTTATCTCCCAGTGTATTGTAATGAGATGTTTATCTCCCAGTGTATTGTAATTCCATGTTTATCTCCCCGTGTATTGTAATGCAATGTAATCTCCCAGTGTATTGAAATGCCATGTTTATCTCCCAGTGTATTATGCCTTGTTTATCTCCCAGTGTATTATAATGAGGTGTTTATCTCCCATTGTATTATACTGCCTTGTTTATCTCCCAGTGTATTATAATGAGATGTTTATCTCCCAGTGTATTATAATGCCTTGTTTATATCCCAGTGTATTCTAATGCCTTGTTTTTCTCCCAGTGTATTATAATGACATGTTTATCTCCCAGTGTATTGTAATGCCATGTTTATCTCCCAGTGTATTATAATGCCTTGTTTATCTCCCAGTGTATTATAATGCCTTGTTTATCTCCCAGTGTATTATAATGCCTTGTTTATCTCCCAGTGTATTATAATGCCTGTTTATCTCCCTGTGTATTGTAATGCCATGTTTATCTCCCAGTGTATTATAATGCCTTGTTTATCTCCCAGTGTATTATAATGCCTTGTTTATCTCCCAGTGTATTATAATGCTGTGTTTATCTCCCAGTGTATTATAATGCCGTGTTTATCTCCCAGTGTATTGTAATGCCGTGTTTATCTCCCAGTGTATTATAATGCCGTATTTATCTCCCAGTGTATTGTAATGCCATGTTTATCTCCCAGTGTATTATAATGCCATGTTTATCTCCCAGTGTATTATAATGCCATGTTTATCTCCCAGTGAATTATAATGCCTTGTTAATCTCCCAGTGTATTATAGAGATGTTTATCTCCCAGTGTATTATAATGCCTTGTTTATCTCCCAGTGTATTATAATGCCTTGTTTATCTCCCAGTGTATTATAATGAGATGTTTATCTCCCAGTGTATTATAATGCCTTGTTTATCTCCCAGTGTATTATAATGAGATGTTTATCTCCCAGTGTATTATAATGCCTTGTTTATCTCCCAGTGTATTATAATGCCTTGTTTATCTCCCAGTGTATTATAATGCCATGTTTATCTCCCAGTGTATTGTAATGCCATGTTTATCTCCCAGTGTATTATAATGCCTTGTTTATCTCCCAGTGTATTATAATGCTTTGTTTATCTCCCAGTGTATTATAATGCCTTGTTTATCTCACAGTGTATTATAATGCCTTGTTTATCTCCCAGTGTATTGTAATGCCTTGTTTATCTCCCAGTGTATTATAATGCCTTGTTTATCTCCCAGTGTATTATAATGCCTTGTTTATCTCCCAGTGTATTATAATACCTTGTTTATCTCCCAGTGTATTGTAATGCCTTGTTTATCTCCCAGTGTATTATAATGCCTTGTTTGTCACCCAGTGTATTATAATGAGATGTTTATCTCACAGTGTATTATAATGCCTTGTTTATCTCCCAGTGTATTAGAATGCCTTGTTTATCTCCTTGTGTATTATAATGCCATGTTTATCTCCCAGTGTATTATAATGCTGTGTTTATCTCCCAGTATATTGTAATGCCATGTTTGTCTCCCAGTGTATTATAATGCCATGTTTATCTCCCAGTGTATTATAATGCCTTGTTTATCTCCCAGTGTATTATAATGCCTTGTTTATCTCCCAGTGTATTATAATGCCATGTTTATCTCCCAGTGTATTGTAATGCCATGTTTATCTCCCAGTGTATTATAATGCCTTGTTTATCTCCCAGTGTATTATAATGCTTTGTTTATCTCCCAGTGTATTATAATGCCTTGTTTATCTCACAGTGTATTATAATGCCTTGTTTATCTCCCAGTGTATTGTAATGCCTTGTTTATCTCCCAGTGTATTGTAATGCCTTGTTTATCTCCCAGTGTATTATAATGCCTTGTTTATCACCCAGTGTATTATAATGAGATGTTTATCTCACAGTGTATTATAATGCCTTGTTTATCTCCCAGTGTATTAGAATGCCTTGTTTATCTCCCAGTGTATTATAATGCCATGTTTATCTCCCAGTGTATTATAATGCTGTGTTTATCTCCCAGTGTATTGTATTGCCGTGTTTATCTCCCATTGTATTATAATGACATGTTTATCTCCCAGTGTATTGTAATGCCATGTTTATCTCCCAGTGTATTATAATGCCTTGTTTATCTCCCAGTGTATTATAATGCCTTGTTTATCTCCCAGTGTATTATAATGCCTGTTTATCTCCCTGTGTATTGTAATGCCATGTTTATCTCCCAGTGTATTATAATGCCTTGTTTATCTCCCAGTGTATTGTAATGCCGTGTTTATCTCCCAGTGTATTATAATGCCGTATTTATCTCCCAGTGTATTGTAATGCCATGTTTATCTCCCAGTGTATTATAATGCCATGTTTATCTCACAGTGTATTATAATGCCATGTTTATCTCCCAGTGTATTATAATGCCTTGTTTATCTCCCAGTGTATTATAAAGCCTTGTTTATCTCCCAGTGTATTATAATGCCATGTTTATCTCCCAGTGTATTATAATGCCTTGTTTATCACCCAGTGTATTGTAATGCCATGTTTATCTCCCAGTGTATTATAATGCCTTGTTTATCTCCCAGTGTATTGTAATGCCTTGTTTATCTCCCAGTGTATTATAATGCCTTGTTTATCACCCAGTGTATTGTAATGAGATGTTTATCTCACAGTGTATTATAATGCCTTGTTTATCTCCCAGTGTATTATAATGCCTTGTTTATCTCCCAGTGTATTATAATGCCATGTTTATCTCCCAGTGAATGATAATGACATGTTTATCTCCCAGTGTATTATAATGCCTTGTTTATCTCCCAGTGTATATAATGCCATGTTTATCTCCCAGTGTATTATAATGCTGTGTTTATCTCCCAGTGTATTGTAATGCCGTGTTTATCTCCCAGTGTATTATAAAGCCTTGTTTATCTCCCAGTGTATTATGATGCCTTGTTTTATCTCCCAGTGTATTATAATGCCATGTTTATCTCCCAGTGTATTTTAATGCCTTGTTTATCTCCCAGTGTATTATAATGCCATGTTTATCTCCCAGTGTATTGTAATGCCTTGTTTATCTCCCAGTGTATTGTAATGCCTTTTTTTTCTCCAAGTGTATTATAATGACATGTTTATCTCCCAGTGTATTGTAATGCCATGTTTATCTCCCAGTGTATTATAATGTCTTGTTTATCTCCCAGTGTATTATGCCTTGTTTATCTCCCAGTTTATTATGCCATGTTTATCTCCCAGTGTATTATAATGCCTTGTTTATCTCCCAGTGTATTATAATGACATGACATGTTTATCTCCCAGTGTATTATAATGCCTTGTTTATCTCCCAGTGTATTCTAATGCCTTGTTTATCTCCCAGTGTATTATAATGCCTTGTTTATCTCCAAGTGTATAATAATGCCTCGTTTATCTCCCAGTGTATTAGAATGCCTTGTTTATCTCCCAGTGTATTATAATGCCATGTTTATCTCCCAGTGTATTATAATGCTGTGTTTATCTCCCAGTGTATTGTATTGCCGTGTTTATCTCCCATTGTATTATAATGACATGTTTATCTCCCAGTGTATTGTAATGCCATGTTTATCTCCCAGTGTATTATAATGCCTTGTTTATCTCCCAGTGTATTATAATGCCTTGTTTATCTCCCAGTGTATTATAATGCCTGTTTATCTCCCTGTGTATTGTAATGCCATGTTTATCTCCCAGTGTATTATAATGCCTTGTTTATCTCCCAGTGTATTGTAATGCCGTGTTTATCTCCCAGTGTATTATAATGCCGTATTTATCTCCCAGTGTATTGTAATGCCATGTTTATCTCCCAGTGTATTATAATGCCATGTTTATCTCACAGTGTATTATAATGCCATGTTTATCTCCCAGTGTATTATAATGCCTTGTTTATCTCCCAGTGTATTATAAAGCCTTGTTTATCTCCCAGTGTATTATAATGCCATGTTTATCTCCCAGTGTATTATAATGCCTTGTTTATCACCCAGTGTATTGTAATGCCATGTTTATCTCCCAGTGTATTATAATGCCTTGTTTATCTCCCAGTGTATTGTAATGCCTTGTTTATCTCCCAGTGTATTATAATGCCTTGTTTATCACCCAGTGTATTGTAATGAGATGTTTATCTCACAGTGTATTATAATGCCTTGTTTATCTCCCAGTGTATTATAATGCCTTGTTTATCTCCCAGTGTATTATAATGCCATGTTTATCTCCCAGTGAATGATAATGACATGTTTATCTCCCAGTGTATTATAATGCCTTGTTTATCTCCCAGTGTATATAATGCCATGTTTATCTCCCAGTGTATTATAATGCTGTGTTTATCTCCCAGTGTATTGTAATGCCGTGTTTATCTCCCAGTGTATTATAAAGCCTTGTTTATCTCCCAGTGTATTATGATGCCTTGTTTTATCTCCCAGTGTATTATAATGCCATGTTTATCTCCCAGTGTATTTTAATGCCTTGTTTATCTCCCAGTGTATTATAATGCCATGTTTATCTCCCAGTGTATTGTAATGCCTTGTTTATCTCCCAGTGTATTGTAATGCCTTTTTTTTCTCCAAGTGTATTATAATGACATGTTTATCTCCCAGTGTATTGTAATGCCATGTTTATCTCCCAGTGTATTATAATGCCTTGTTTATCTCCCAGTGTATTATGCCTTGTTTATCTCCCAGTTTATTATGCCATGTTTATCTCCCAGTGTATTATAATGCCTTGTTTATCTCCCAGTGTATTATAATGACATGACATGTTTATCTCCCAGTGTATTATAATGCCTTGTTTATCTCCCAGTGTATTCTAATGCCTTGTTTATCTCCCAGTGTATTATAATGCCTTGTTTATCTCCAAGTGTATAATAATGCCTCGTTTATCTCCCAGTGTATTATAATGCCTTGTTTATCTCCCAGTGTATTGTAATGAGATGTTTATCTCCCAGTGTACTGTAATTCCATGTTTATCTCCCAGTGTATTGTAATGCCATGTTTATCTCCCAGTGTATTATAATGAGATGTTTATCTCCCAGTGTATTATAATGCCTTGTTTATCTCCCAGTGTATTATAATGCCATGTTTATCTCCCAGTGTATTATAATGAGATGTTTATCTCCCAGTGTATTACACTGCCTTGTTTCTCTCCCAGTGTATTATAATGCCTTGTTTATCTCCCAGTGTATTATAATGCCTTGTTTATCTCCCAGTGTATTATAATGCCATGTTTATCTCCCAGTGTATTATAATGCCATGTTTATCTCCCAGTGTATTATAATGCCATGTTTATCTCCCAGTGTATTATAATGCCAGATTTATCTCCCAGTGTATTATAATGCCATGTTTATCTCACAGTGTATTATAATGCCATGTTTATCTCCCAGTGTATTATAATGCTGTGTTTATCTCCCAGTGTATTGTATTGCCGTGTTTATCTCCCAGTGTATTATAATGCCATGTTTATCTCCCAGTGTATTGTAATGCCATGTTTGTCTCCCAGTGTATTATAATGCCATGTTTATCTCCCAGTGTATTATAATGCCATGTTTATCTCCCAGTGTATTATAATGCCTTGTTTATCTCCCAGTGTATTATAATGCCTTGTTTATCTCCCAGTGTATTGTAATGCCATGTTTATCTCCCAGTGTATTATAATGAGATGTTTATCTCCCAGTGTATTATAATGCCATGTTTATCTCCCAGTGTATTATAATGCCATATTTATCTCCCAGTGTATTATAATTCCATGTTTATCTCCCAGTTTATTATAATGCCATGTTTATCTCCCAGTGTATTATAATGCCATGTTTATCTCCCAGTGTATTATAATGCCATGTTTATCTCCCAGTGTATTATAATGCCTTGCTTATCTCCCAGTGTATTATAATGACTTGTTTATCTCCCAGTGTATTATAATGACTTGTTTATCTCCCAGTGTATTATAATGTCATGTTTATCTCCCAGTGTATTACAATGCCATGTTTATCTCCCAGTCTATTATAATGCCATGTTTATCTCCTAGTGTATTATAATGCCATATTTATCTCCCAGTGTATTATGCCTTGTTTATCTCCCAGTTTATTATGCCATGTTTATCTCCCAGTGTATTATAATGCCTTGTTTATCTCCCAGTGTATTATAATGACATGACATGTTTATCTCCCAGTGTATTATAATGCCTTGTTTATCTCCCAGTGTATTATAATGCCTTGTTTATCTCCCAGTGTATTATAATGCCTTGTTTATCTCCAAGTGTATAATAATGCCTCGTTTATCTCCCAGTGTATTGTAATGAGATGTTTATCTCCCAGTGTATTGTAATTCCATGTTTATCTCCCAGTGTATTGTAATGCCATGTTTATCTCCCAGTGTATTGTAATGCCATGTTGATCTCCCAGTGTATTATGCCTTGTTTATCTCCCAGTGTATTATAATGAGGTGTTTATCTCCCAGTGTATTGTAATGCCATGTTTGTCTCCCAGTGTATTATAATGCCATGTTTATCTCCCAGTGTATTATAATGCCTTGTTTATCTCCCAGTGTATTATAATGCCTTGTTTATCTCCCAGTGTATTATAATGCCATGTTTATCTCCCAGTGTATTGTAATGCCATGTTTATCTCCCAGTGTATTATAATGCCTTGTTTATCTCCCAGTGTATTATAATGCTTTGTTTATCTCCCAGTGTATTATAATGCCTTGTTTATCTCACAGTGTATTATAATGCCTTGTTTATCTCCCAGTGTATTGTAATGCCTTGTTTATCTCCCAGTGTATTGTAATGCCTTGTTTATCTCCCAGTGTATTATAATGCCTTGTTTATCACCCAGTGTATTATAATGAGATGTTTATCTCACAGTGTATTATAATGCCTTGTTTATCTCCCAGTGTATTAGAATGCCTTGTTTATCTCCCAGTGTATTATAATGCCATGTTTATCTCCCAGTGTATTATAATGCTGTGTTTATCTCCCAGTGTATTGTATTGCCGTGTTTATCTCCCATTGTATTATAATGACATGTTTATCTCCCAGTGTATTGTAATGCCATGTTTATCTCCCAGTGTATTATAATGCCTTGTTTATCTCCCAGTGTATTATAATGCCTTGTTTATCTCCCAGTGTATTATAATGCCTGTTTATCTCCCTGTGTATTGTAATGCCATGTTTATCTCCCAGTGTATTATAATGCCTTGTTTATCTCCCAGTGTATTGTAATGCCGTGTTTATCTCCCAGTGTATTATAATGCCGTATTTATCTCCCAGTGTATTGTAATGCCATGTTTATCTCCCAGTGTATTATAATGCCATGTTTATCTCCCAGTGTATTATAATGCCATGTTTATCTCCCAGTGTATTATAATGCCTTGTTTATCTCCCAGTGTATTATAAAGCCTTGTTTATCTCCCAGTGTATTATAATGCCATGTTTATCTCCCAGTGTATTATAATGCCTTGTTTATCACCCAGTGTATTGTAATGCCATGTTTATCTCCCAGTGTATTATAATGCCTTGTTTATCTCCCAGTGTATTGTAATGCCTTGTTTATCTCCCAGTGTATTATAATGCCTTGTTTATCACCCAGTGTATTGTAATGAGATGTTTATCTCCCAGTGTATTATAATGCCTTGTTTATATCCCAGTGTATTCTAATGCCTTGTTTTTCTCCCAGTGTATTATAATGACATGTTTATCTCCCAGTGTATTGTAATGCCATGTTTATCTCCCAGTGTATTGTATTGCCGTGTTTATCTCCCAGTGTATTATAATGCCATGTTTATCTCCCAGTGTATTGTAATGCCATGTTTGTCTCCCAGTGTATTATAATGCCATGTTTATCTCCCAGTGTATTATAATGCCATGTTTATCTCCCAGTGTATTATAATGCCTTGTTTATCTCCCAGTGCATTATAAAGCCTTGTTTATCTCCCAGTGTATTATAATGCCTTGTTTATCTCCCAGTGTATTGTAATGCCATGTTTATCTCCCAGTGTATTATAATGAGATGTTTATCTCCCAGTGTATTATAATGCCATGTTTATCTCCCAGTGTATTATAATGCCATGTTTATCTCCCAGTGTATTATAATTCCATGTTTATCTCCCAGTGTATTATAATGCCATGTTTATCTCCCAGTGTATTATAATGCCATGTTTATCTCCCAGTGTATTATAATGCCTTGTTTATCTCCCAGTGTATTATAATGACTTGTTTATCTCCCAGTGTATTATAATGACTTGTTTATCTCCCAGTGTATTATAATGTCATGTTTATCTCCCAGTGTATTACAATGCCATGTTTATCTCCCAGTGTATTATAATGCAATGTTTATCTCCCAGTGTATTATAATGCCATGTTTATCTCCCAGTGTATTATAATGCCTTGTTTATCTCCCAGTGTATTATAATGCCATGTTTATCTCCCAGTGTATTATGCCTTATTTATCTCCCAGTTTATTATGCCATGTTTATCTCCCAGTGTATTATAATGCCTTGTTTATCTCCCAGTGTATTATAATGACATGACATGTTTATCTCCCAGTGTATTATAATGCCTTGTTTATCTCCCAGTGTATTATAATGCCTTGTTTATCTCCCAGTGTATTATAATGCCTTGTTTAACTCCAAGTGTATAATAATGCCTCGTTTATCTCCCAGTGTATTGTAATGAGATGTTTATCTCCCAGTGTATTGTAATTCCATGTTTATCTCCCCGTGTATTGTAATGCAATGTAATCTCCCAGTGTATTGTAATGCCATGTTTATCTCCCAGTGTATTATGCCTTGTTTATCTCCCAGTGTATTATAATGAGGTGTTTATCTCCCATTGTATTATACTGCCTTGTTTATCTCCCAGTGTATTATAATGAGATGTTTATCTCCCAGTGTATTATAATGCCTTGTTTATATCCCAGTGTATTCTAATGCCTTGTTTTTCTCCCAGTGTATTATAATGACATGTTTATCTCCCAGTGTATTGTAATGCCATGTTTATCTCCCAGTGTATTATAATGCCTTGTTTATCTCCCAGTGTATTATAATGCCTTGTTTATCTCCCAGTGTATTATAATGCCTTGTTTATCTCCCAGTGTATTATAATGCCTGTTTATCTCCCTGTGTATTGTAATGCCATGTTTATCTCCCAGTGTATTATAATGCCTTGTTTATCTCCCAGTGTATTATAATGCCTTGTTTATCTCCCAGTGTATTATAATGCTGTGTTTATCTCCCAGTGTATTATAATGCCGTGTTTATCTCCCAGTGTATTGTAATGCCGTGTTTATCTCCCAGTGTATTATAATGCCGTATTTATCTCCCAGTGTATTGTAATGCCATGTTTATCTCCCAGTGTATTATAATGCCATGTTTATCTCCCAGTGTATTATAATGCCATGTTTATCTCCCAGTGAATTATAATGCCTTGTTAATCTCCCAGTGTATTACAGAGATGTTTATCTCCCAGTGTATTATAATGCCTTGTTTATCTCCCAGTGTATTATAATGCCTTGTTTATCTCCCAGTGTATTATAATGAGATGTTTATCTCCCAGTGTATTATAATGCCTTGTTTATCTCCCAGTGTATTATAATGAGATGTTTATCTCCCAGTGTATTATAATGCCTTGTTTATCTCCCAGTGTATTATAATGCCTTGTTTATCTCCCAGTGTATTATAATGCCATGTTTATCTCCCAGTGTATTGTAATGCCATGTTTATCTCCCAGTGTATTATAATGCCTTGTTTATCTCCCAGTGTATTATAATGCTTTGTTTATCTCCCAGTGTATTATAATGCCTTGTTTATCTCACAGTGTATTATAATGCCTTGTTTATCTCCCAGTGTATTGTAATGCCTTGTTTATCTCCCAGTGTATTATAATGCCTTGTTTATCTCCCAGTGTATTATAATGCCTTGTTTATCTCCCAGTGTATTATAATACCTTGTTTATCTCCCAGTGTATTGTAATGCCTTGTTTATCTCCCAGTGTATTATAATGCCTTGTTTGTCACCCAGTGTATTATAATGAGATGTTTATCTCACAGTGTATTATAATGCCTTGTTTATCTCCCAGTGTATTAGAATGCCTTGTTTATCTCCTTGTGTATTATAATGCCATGTTTATCTCCCAGTGTATTATAATGCTGTGTTTATCTCCCAGTATATTGTAATGCCATGTTTGTCTCCCAGTGTATTATAATGCCATGTTTATCTCCCAGTGTATTATAATGCCTTGTTTATCTCCCAGTGTATTATAATGCCTTGTTTATCTCCCAGTGTATTATAATGCCATGTTTATCTCCCAGTGTATTGTAATGCCATGTTTATCTCCCAGTGTATTATAATGCCTTGTTTATCTCCCAGTGTATTATAATGCTTTGTTTATCTCCCAGTGTATTATAATGCCTTGTTTATCTCACAGTGTATTATAATGCCTTGTTTATCTCCCAGTGTATTGTAATGCCTTGTTTATCTCCCAGTGTATTGTAATGCCTTGTTTATCTCCCAGTGTATTATAATGCCTTGTTTATCACCCAGTGTATTATAATGAGATGTTTATCTCACAGTGTATTATAATGCCTTGTTTATCTCCCAGTGTATTAGAATGCCTTGTTTATCTCCCAGTGTATTATAATGCCATGTTTATCTCCCAGTGTATTATAATGCTGTGTTTATCTCCCAGTGTATTGTATTGCCGTGTTTATCTCCCATTGTATTATAATGACATGTTTATCTCCCAGTGTATTGTAATGCCATGTTTATCTCCCAGTGTATTATAATGCCTTGTTTATCTCCCAGTGTATTATAATGCCTTGTTTATCTCCCAGTGTATTATAATGCCTGTTTATCTCCCTGTGTATTGTAATGCCATGTTTATCTCCCAGTGTATTATAATGCCTTGTTTATCTCCCAGTGTATTGTAATGCCGTGTTTATCTCCCAGTGTATTATAATGCCGTATTTATCTCCCAGTGTATTGTAATGCCATGTTTATCTCCCAGTGTATTATAATGCCATGTTTATCTCACAGTGTATTATAATGCCATGTTTATCTCCCAGTGTATTATAATGCCTTGTTTATCTCCCAGTGTATTATAAAGCCTTGTTTATCTCCCAGTGTATTATAATGCCATGTTTATCTCCCAGTGTATTATAATGCCTTGTTTATCACCCAGTGTATTGTAATGCCATGTTTATCTCCCAGTGTATTATAATGCCTTGTTTATCTCCCAGTGTATTGTAATGCCTTGTTTATCTCCCAGTGTATTATAATGCCTTGTTTATCACCCAGTGTATTGTAATGAGATGTTTATCTCACAGTGTATTATAATGCCTTGTTTATCTCCCAGTGTATTATAATGTCATGTTTATCTCCCAGTGTATTACAATGCCATGTTTATCTCCCAGTGTATTATAATGCAATGTTTATCTCCCAGTGTATTATAATGCCATGTTTATCTCCCAGTGTATTATAATGCCTTGTTTATCTCCCAGTGTATTATAATGCCATGTTTATCTCCCAGTGTATTATGCCTTATTTATCTCCCAGTTTATTATGCCATGTTTATCTCCCAGTGTATTATAATGCCTTGTTTATCTCCCAGTGTATTATAATGACATGACATGTTTATCTCCCAGTGTATTATAATGCCTTGTTTATCTCCCAGTGTATTATAATGCCTTGTTTATCTCCCAGTGTATTATAATGCCTTGTTTAACTCCAAGTGTATAATAATGCCTCGTTTATCTCCCAGTGTATTGTAATGAGATGTTTATCTCCCAGTGTATTGTAATTCCATGTTTATCTCCCCGTGTATTGTAATGCAATGTAATCTCCCAGTGTATTGAAATGCCATGTTTATCTCCCAGTGTATTATGCCTTGTTTATCTCCCAGTGTATTATAATGAGGTGTTTATCTCCCATTGTATTATACTGCCTTGTTTATCTCCCAGTGTATTATAATGAGATGTTTATCTCCCAGTGTATTATAATGCCTTGTTTATATCCCAGTGTATTCTAATGCCTTGTTTTTCTCCCAGTGTATTATAATGACATGTTTATCTCCCAGTGTATTGTAATGCCATGTTTATCTCCCAGTGTATTATAATGCCTTGTTTATCTCCCAGTGTATTATAATGCCTTGTTTATCTCCCAGTGTATTATAATGCCTTGTTTATCTCCCAGTGTATTATAATGCCTGTTTATCTCCCTGTGTATTGTAATGCCATGTTTATCTCCCAGTGTATTATAATGCCTTGTTTATCTCCCAGTGTATTATAATGCCTTGTTTATCTCCCAGTGTATTATAATGCTGTGTTTATCTCCCAGTGTATTATAATGCCGTGTTTATCTCCCAGTGTATTGTAATGCCGTGTTTATCTCCCAGTGTATTATAATGCCGTATTTATCTCCCAGTGTATTGTAATGCCATGTTTATCTCCCAGTGTATTATAATGCCATGTTTATCTCCCAGTGTATTATAATGCCATGTTTATCTCCCAGTGAATTATAATGCCTTGTTAATCTCCCAGTGTATTATAGAGATGTTTATCTCCCAGTGTATTATAATGCCTTGTTTATCTCCCAGTGTATTATAATGCCTTGTTTATCTCCCAGTGTATTATAATGAGATGTTTATCTCCCAGTGTATTATAATGCCTTGTTTATCTCCCAGTGTATTATAATGAGATGTTTATCTCCCAGTGTATTATAATGCCTTGTTTATCTCCCAGTGTATTATAATGCCTTGTTTATCTCCCAGTGTATTATAATGCCATGTTTATCTCCCAGTGTATTGTAATGCCATGTTTATCTCCCAGTGTATTATAATGCCTTGTTTATCTCCCAGTGTATTATAATGCTTTGTTTATCTCCCAGTGTATTATAATGCCTTGTTTATCTCACAGTGTATTATAATGCCTTGTTTATCTCCCAGTGTATTGTAATGCCTTGTTTATCTCCCAGTGTATTATAATGCCTTGTTTATCTCCCAGTGTATTATAATGCCTTGTTTATCTCCCAGTGTATTATAATACCTTGTTTATCTCCCAGTGTATTGTAATGCCTTGTTTATCTCCCAGTGTATTATAATGCCTTGTTTGTCACCCAGTGTATTATAATGAGATGTTTATCTCACAGTGTATTATAATGCCTTGTTTATCTCCCAGTGTATTAGAATGCCTTGTTTATCTCCTTGTGTATTATAATGCCATGTTTATCTCCCAGTGTATTATAATGCTGTGTTTATCTCCCAGTATATTGTAATGCCATGTTTGTCTCCCAGTGTATTATAATGCCATGTTTATCTCCCAGTGTATTATAATGCCTTGTTTATCTCCCAGTGTATTATAATGCCTTGTTTATCTCCCAGTGTATTATAATGCCATGTTTATCTCCCAGTGTATTGTAATGCCATGTTTATCTCCCAGTGTATTATAATGCCTTGTTTATCTCCCAGTGTATTATAATGCTTTGTTTATCTCCCAGTGTATTATAATGCCTTGTTTATCTCACAGTGTATTATAATGCCTTGTTTATCTCCCAGTGTATTGTAATGCCTTGTTTATCTCCCAGTGTATTGTAATGCCTTGTTTATCTCCCAGTGTATTATAATGCCTTGTTTATCACCCAGTGTATTATAATGAGATGTTTATCTCACAGTGTATTATAATGCCTTGTTTATCTCCCAGTGTATTAGAATGCCTTGTTTATCTCCCAGTGTATTATAATGCCATGTTTATCTCCCAGTGTATTATAATGCTGTGTTTATCTCCCAGTGTATTGTATTGCCGTGTTTATCTCCCATTGTATTATAATGACATGTTTATCTCCCAGTGTATTGTAATGCCATGTTTATCTCCCAGTGTATTATAATGCCTTGTTTATCTCCCAGTGTATTATAATGCCTTGTTTATCTCCCAGTGTATTATAATGCCTGTTTATCTCCCTGTGTATTGTAATGCCATGTTTATCTCCCAGTGTATTATAATGCCTTGTTTATCTCCCAGTGTATTGTAATGCCGTGTTTATCTCCCAGTGTATTATAATGCCGTATTTATCTCCCAGTGTATTGTAATGCCATGTTTATCTCCCAGTGTATTATAATGCCATGTTTATCTCACAGTGTATTATAATGCCATGTTTATCTCCCAGTGTATTATAATGCCTTGTTTATCTCCCAGTGTATTATAAAGCCTTGTTTATCTCCCAGTGTATTATAATGCCATGTTTATCTCCCAGTGTATTATAATGCCTTGTTTATCACCCAGTGTATTGTAATGCCATGTTTATCTCCCAGTGTATTATAATGCCTTGTTTATCTCCCAGTGTATTGTAATGCCTTGTTTATCTCCCAGTGTATTATAATGCCTTGTTTATCACCCAGTGTATTGTAATGAGATGTTTATCTCACAGTGTATTATAATGCCTTGTTTATCTCCCAGTGTATTATAATGCCTTGTTTATCTCCCAGTGTATTATAATGCCATGTTTATCTCCCAGTGAATGATAATGACATGTTTATCTCCCAGTGTATTATAATGCCTTGTTTATCTCCCAGTGTATATAATGCCATGTTTATCTCCCAGTGTATTATAATGCTGTGTTTATCTCCCAGTGTATTGTAATGCCGTGTTTATCTCCCAGTGTATTATAAAGCCTTGTTTATCTCCCAGTGTATTATGATGCCTTGTTTTATCTCCCAGTGTATTATAATGCCATGTTTATCTCCCAGTGTATTTTAATGCCTTGTTTATCTCCCAGTGTATTATAATGCCATGTTTATCTCCCAGTGTATTGTAATGCCTTGTTTATCTCCCAGTGTATTGTAATGCCTTTTTTTTCTCCAAGTGTATTATAATGACATGTTTATCTCCCAGTGTATTGTAATGCCATGTTTATCTCCCAGTGTATTATAATGTCTTGTTTATCTCCCAGTGTATTATGCCTTGTTTATCTCCCAGTTTATTATGCCATGTTTATCTCCCAGTGTATTATAATGCCTTGTTTATCTCCCAGTGTATTATAATGACATGACATGTTTATCTCCCAGTGTATTATAATGCCTTGTTTATCTCCCAGTGTATTCTAATGCCTTGTTTATCTCCCAGTGTATTATAATGCCTTGTTTATCTCCAAGTGTATAATAATGCCTCGTTTATCTCCCAGTGTATTAGAATGCCTTGTTTATCTCCCAGTGTATTATAATGCCATGTTTATCTCCCAGTGTATTATAATGCTGTGTTTATCTCCCAGTGTATTGTATTGCCGTGTTTATCTCCCATTGTATTATAATGACATGTTTATCTCCCAGTGTATTGTAATGCCATGTTTATCTCCCAGTGTATTATAATGCCTTGTTTATCTCCCAGTGTATTATAATGCCTTGTTTATCTCCCAGTGTATTATAATGCCTGTTTATCTCCCTGTGTATTGTAATGCCATGTTTATCTCCCAGTGTATTATAATGCCTTGTTTATCTCCCAGTGTATTGTAATGCCGTGTTTATCTCCCAGTGTATTATAATGCCGTATTTATCTCCCAGTGTATTGTAATGCCATGTTTATCTCCCAGTGTATTATAATGCCATGTTTATCTCACAGTGTATTATAATGCCATGTTTATCTCCCAGTGTATTATAATGCCTTGTTTATCTCCCAGTGTATTATAAAGCCTTGTTTATCTCCCAGTGTATTATAATGCCATGTTTATCTCCCAGTGTATTATAATGCCTTGTTTATCACCCAGTGTATTGTAATGCCATGTTTATCTCCCAGTGTATTATAATGCCTTGTTTATCTCCCAGTGTATTGTAATGCCTTGTTTATCTCCCAGTGTATTATAATGCCTTGTTTATCACCCAGTGTATTGTAATGAGATGTTTATCTCACAGTGTATTATAATGCCTTGTTTATCTCCCAGTGTATTATAATGCCTTGTTTATCTCCCAGTGTATTATAATGCCATGTTTATCTCCCAGTGAATGATAATGACATGTTTATCTCCCAGTGTATTATAATGCCTTGTTTATCTCCCAGTGTATATAATGCCATGTTTATCTCCCAGTGTATTATAATGCTGTGTTTATCTCCCAGTGTATTGTAATGCCGTGTTTATCTCCCAGTGTATTATAAAGCCTTGTTTATCTCCCAGTGTATTATGATGCCTTGTTTTATCTCCCAGTGTATTATAATGCCATGTTTATCTCCCAGTGTATTTTAATGCCTTGTTTATCTCCCAGTGTATTGTAATGCCTTGTTTATCTCCCAGTGTATTGTAATGCCTTTTTTTTCTCCAAGTGTATTATAATGACATGTTTATCTCCCAGTGTATTGTAATGCCATGTTTATCTCCCAGTGTATTATAATGCCTTGTTTATCTCCCAGTGTATTATGCCTTGTTTATCTCCCAGTTTATTATGCCATGTTTATCTCCCAGTGTATTATAATGCCTTGTTTATCTCCCAGTGTATTATAATGACATGACATGTTTATCTCCCAGTGTATTATAATGCCTTGTTTATCTCCCAGTGTATTCTAATGCCTTGTTTATCTCCCAGTGTATTATAATGCCTTGTTTATCTCCAAGTGTATAATAATGCCTCGTTTATCTCCCAGTGTATTATAATGCCTTGTTTATCTCCCAGTGTATTGTAATGAGATGTTTATCTCCCAGTGTACTGTAATTCCATGTTTATCTCCCAGTGTATTGTAATGCCATGTTTATCTCCCAGTGTATTATAATGAGATGTTTATCTCCCAGTGTATTATAATGCCTTGTTTATCTCCCAGTGTATTATAATGCCATGTTTATCTCCCAGTGTATTATAATGAGATGTTTATCTCCCAGTGTATTACACTGCCTTGTTTCTCTCCCAGTGTATTATAATGCCTTGTTTATCTCCCAGTGTATTATAATGCCTTGTTTATCTCCCAGTGTATTATAATGCCATGTTTATCTCCCAGTGTATTATAATGCCATGTTTATCTCCCAGTGTATTATAATGCCATGTTTATCTCCCAGTGTATTATAATGCCAGATTTATCTCCCAGTGTATTATAATGCCATGTTTATCTCACAGTGTATTATAATGCCATGTTTATCTCCCAGTGTATTATAATGCTGTGTTTATCTCCCAGTGTATTGTATTGCCGTGTTTATCTCCCAGTGTATTATAATGCCATGTTTATCTCCCAGTGTATTGTAATGCCATGTTTGTCTCCCAGTGTATTATAATGCCATGTTTATCTCCCAGTGTATTATAATGCCATGTTTATCTCCCAGTGTATTATAATGCCTTGTTTATCTCCCAGTGTATTATAATGCCTTGTTTATCTCCCAGTGTATTGTAATGCCATGTTTATCTCCCAGTGTATTATAATGAGATGTTTATCTCCCAGTGTATTATAATGCCATGTTTATCTCCCAGTGTATTATAATGCCATATTTATCTCCCAGTGTATTATAATTCCATGTTTATCTCCCAGTTTATTATAATGCCATGTTTATCTCCCAGTGTATTATAATGCCATGTTTATCTCCCAGTGTATTATAATGCCATGTTTATCTCCCAGTGTATTATAATGCCTTGCTTATCTCCCAGTGTATTATAATGACTTGTTTATCTCCCAGTGTATTATAATGACTTGTTTATCTCCCAGTGTATTATAATGTCATGTTTATCTCCCAGTGTATTACAATGCCATGTTTATCTCCCAGTCTATTATAATGCCATGTTTATCTCCTAGTGTATTATAATGCCATATTTATCTCCCAGTGTATTATGCCTTGTTTATCTCCCAGTTTATTATGCCATGTTTATCTCCCAGTGTATTATAATGCCTTGTTTATCTCCCAGTGTATTATAATGACATGACATGTTTATCTCCCAGTGTATTATAATGCCTTGTTTATCTCCCAGTGTATTATAATGCCTTGTTTATCTCCCAGTGTATTATAATGCCTTGTTTATCTCCAAGTGTATAATAATGCCTCGTTTATCTCCCAGTGTATTGTAATGAGATGTTTATCTCCCAGTGTATTGTAATTCCATGTTTATCTCCCAGTGTATTGTAATGCCATGTTTATCTCCCAGTGTATTGTAATGCCATGTTGATCTCCCAGTGTATTATGCCTTGTTTATCTCCCAGTGTATTATAATGAGGTGTTTATCTCCCAGTGTATTGTAATGCCATGTTTGTCTCCCAGTGTATTATAATGCCATGTTTATCTCCCAGTGTATTATAATGCCTTGTTTATCTCCCAGTGTATTATAATGCCTTGTTTATCTCCCAGTGTATTATAATGCCATGTTTATCTCCCAGTGTATTGTAATGCCATGTTTATCTCCCAGTGTATTATAATGCCTTGTTTATCTCCCAGTGTATTATAATGCTTTGTTTATCTCCCAGTGTATTATAATGCCTTGTTTATCTCACAGTGTATTATAATGCCTTGTTTATCTCCCAGTGTATTGTAATGCCTTGTTTATCTCCCAGTGTATTGTAATGCCTTGTTTATCTCCCAGTGTATTATAATGCCTTGTTTATCACCCAGTGTATTATAATGAGATGTTTATCTCACAGTGTATTATAATGCCTTGTTTATCTCCCAGTGTATTAGAATGCCTTGTTTATCTCCCAGTGTATTATAATGCCATGTTTATCTCCCAGTGTATTATAATGCTGTGTTTATCTCCCAGTGTATTGTATTGCCGTGTTTATCTCCCATTGTATTATAATGACATGTTTATCTCCCAGTGTATTGTAATGCCATGTTTATCTCCCAGTGTATTATAATGCCTTGTTTATCTCCCAGTGTATTATAATGCCTTGTTTATCTCCCAGTGTATTATAATGCCTGTTTATCTCCCTGTGTATTGTAATGCCATGTTTATCTCCCAGTGTATTATAATGCCTTGTTTATCTCCCAGTGTATTGTAATGCCGTGTTTATCTCCCAGTGTATTATAATGCCGTATTTATCTCCCAGTGTATTGTAATGCCATGTTTATCTCCCAGTGTATTATAATGCCATGTTTATCTCCCAGTGTATTATAATGCCATGTTTATCTCCCAGTGTATTATAATGCCTTGTTTATCTCCCAGTGTATTATAAAGCCTTGTTTATCTCCCAGTGTATTATAATGCCATGTTTATCTCCCAGTGTATTATAATGCCTTGTTTATCACCCAGTGTATTGTAATGCCATGTTTATCTCCCAGTGTATTATAATGCCTTGTTTATCTCCCAGTGTATTGTAATGCCTTGTTTATCTCCCAGTGTATTATAATGCCTTGTTTATCACCCAGTGTATTGTAATGAGATGTTTATCTCACAGTGTATTATAATGCCTTGTTTATCTCCCAGTGTATTATAATGCCTTGTTTATCTCCCAGTGTATTATAATGCCATGTTTATCTCCCAGTGAATGATAATGACATGTTTATCTCCCAGTGTATTATAATGCCTTGTTTATCTCCCAGTGTATATAATGCCATGTTTATCTCCCAGTGTATTATAATGCTGTGTTTATCTCCCAGTGTATTGTAATGCCGTGTTTATCTCCCAGTGTATTATAAAGCCTTGTTTATCTCCCAGTGTATTATGATGCCTTGTTTTATCTCCCAGTGTATTATAATGCCATGTTTATCTCCCAGTGTATTTTAATGCCTTGTTTATCTCCCAGTGTATTATAATGCCATGTTTATCTCCCAGTGTATTGTAATGCCTTGTTTATCTCCCAGTGTATTGTAATGCCTTTTTTTTCTCCAAGTGTATTATAATGACATGTTTATCTCCCAGTGTATTGTAATGCCATGTTTATCTCCCAGTGTATTATAATGCCTTGTTTATCTCCCAGTGTATTATGCCTTGTTTATCTCCCAGTTTATTATGCCATGTTTATCTCCCAGTGTATTATAATGCCTTGTTTATCTCCCAGTGTATTATAATGACATGACATGTTTATCTCCCAGTGTATTATAATGCCTTGTTTATCTCCCAGTGTATTCTAATGCCTTGTTTATCTCCCAGTGTATTATAATGCCTTGTTTATCTCCAAGTGTATAATAATGCCTCGTTTATCTCCCAGTGTATTATAATGCCTTGTTTATCTCCCAGTGTATTGTAATGAGATGTTTATCTCCCAGTGTACTGTAATTCCATGTTTATCTCCCAGTGTATTGTAATGCCATGTTTATCTCCCAGTGTATTATAATGAGATGTTTATCTCCCAGTGTATTATAATGCCTTGTTTATCTCCCAGTGTATTATAATGCCATGTTTATCTCCCAGTGTATTATAATGAGATGTTTATCTCCCAGTGTATTACACTGCCTTGTTTCTCTCCCAGTGTATTATAATGCCTTGTTTATCTCCCAGTGTATTATAATGCCTTGTTTATCTCCCAGTGTATTATAATGCCATGTTTATCTCCCAGTGTATTATAATGCCATGTTTATCTCCCAGTGTATTATAATGCCTTGTTTATCTCCCAGTGTATTATAATGCCTTGTTTATCTCCCAGTGTATTGTAATGCCATGTTTATCTCCCAGTGTATTATAATGAGATGTTTATCTCCCAGTGTATTATAATGCCATGTTTATCTCCCAGTGTATTATAATGCCATATTTATCTCCCAGTGTATTATAATTCCATGTTTATCTCCCAGTTTATTATAATGCCATGTTTATCTCCCAGTGTATTATAATGCCATGTTTATCTCCCAGTGTATTATAATGCCATGTTTATCTCCCAGTGTATTATAATGCCTTGTTTATCTCCCAGTGTATTATAATGACTTGTTTATCTCCCAGTGTATTATAATGACTTGTTTATCTCCCAGTGTATTATAATGTCATGTTTATCTCCCAGTGTATTACAATGCCATGTTTATCTCCCAGTCTATTATAATGCCATGTTTATCTCCTAGTGTATTATAATGCCATATTTATCTCCCAGTGTATTATGCCTTGTTTATCTCCCAGTTTATTATGCCATGTTTATCTCCCAGTGTATTATAATGCCTTGTTTATCTCCCAGTGTATTATAATGACATGACATGTTTATCTCCCAGTGTATTATAATGCCTTGTTTATCTCCCAGTGTATTATAATGCCTTGTTTATCTCCCAGTGTATTATAATGCCTTGTTTATCTCCAAGTGTATAATAATGCCTCGTTTATCTCCCAGTGTATTGTAATGAGATGTTTATCTCCCAGTGTATTGTAATTCCATGTTTATCTCCCAGTGTATTGTAATGCCATGTTTATCTCCCAGTGTATTGTAATGCCATGTTGATCTCCCAGTGTATTATGCCTTGTTTATCTCCCAGTGTATTATAATGAGGTGTTTATCTCCCAGTGTATTGTAATGCCATGTTTGTCTCCCAGTGTATTATAATGCCATGTTTATCTCCCAGTGTATTATAATGCCTTGTTTATCTCCCAGTGTATTATAATGCCTTGTTTATCTCCCAGTGTATTATAATGCCATGTTTATCTCCCAGTGTATTGTAATGCCATGTTTATCTCCCAGTGTATTATAATGCCTTGTTTATCTCCCAGTGTATTATAATGCTTTGTTTATCTCCCAGTGTATTATAATGCCTTGTTTATCTCACAGTGTATTATAATGCCTTGTTTATCTCCCAGTGTATTGTAATGCCTTGTTTATCTCCCAGTGTATTGTAATGCCTTGTTTATCTCCCAGTGTATTATAATGCCTTGTTTATCACCCAGTGTATTATAATGAGATGTTTATCTCACAGTGTATTATAATGCCTTGTTTATCTCCCAGTGTATTAGAATGCCTTGTTTATCTCCCAGTGTATTATAATGCCATGTTTATCTCCCAGTGTATTATAATGCTGTGTTTATCTCCCAGTGTATTGTATTGCCGTGTTTATCTCCCATTGTATTATAATGACATGTTTATCTCCCAGTGTATTGTAATGCCATGTTTATCTCCCAGTGTATTATAATGCCTTGTTTATCTCCCAGTGTATTATAATGCCTTGTTTATCTCCCAGTGTATTATAATGCCTGTTTATCTCCCTGTGTATTGTAATGCCATGTTTATCTCCCAGTGTATTATAATGCCTTGTTTATCTCCCAGTGTATTGTAATGCCGTGTTTATCTCCCAGTGTATTATAATGCCGTATTTATCTCCCAGTGTATTGTAATGCCATGTTTATCTCCCAGTGTATTATAATGCCATGTTTATCTCCCAGTGTATTATAATGCCATGTTTATCTCCCAGTGTATTATAATGCCTTGTTTATCTCCCAGTGTATTATAAAGCCTTGTTTATCTCCCAGTGTATTATAATGCCATGTTTATCTCCCAGTGTATTATAATGCCTTGTTTATCACCCAGTGTATTGTAATGCCATGTTTATCTCCCAGTGTATTATAATGCCTTGTTTATCTCCCAGTGTATTGTAATGCCTTGTTTATCTCCCAGTGTATTATAATGCCTTGTTTATCACCCAGTGTATTGTAATGAGATGTTTATCTCACAGTGTATTATAATGCCTTGTTTATCTCCCAGTGTATTATAATGCCTTGTTTATCTCCCAGTGTATTATAATGCCATGTTTATCTCCCAGTGAATGATAATGACATGTTTATCTCCCAGTGTATTATAATGCCTTGTTTATCTCCCAGTGTATATAATGCCATGTTTATCTCCCAGTGTATTATAATGCTGTGTTTATCTCCCAGTGTATTGTAATGCCGTGTTTATCTCCCAGTGTATTATAAAGCCTTGTTTATCTCCCAGTGTATTATGATGCCTTGTTTTATCTCCCAGTGTATTATAATGCCATGTTTATCTCCCAGTGTATTTTAATGCCTTGTTTATCTCCCAGTGTATTATAATGCCATGTTTATCTCCCAGTGTATTGTAATGCCTTGTTTATCTCCCAGTGTATTGTAATGCCTTTTTTTTCTCCAAGTGTATTATAATGACATGTTTATCTCCCAGTGTATTGTAATGCCATGTTTATCTCCCAGTGTATTATAATGCCTTGTTTATCTCCCAGTGTATTATGCCTTGTTTATCTCCCAGTTTATTATGCCATGTTTATCTCCCAGTGTATTATAATGCCTTGTTTATCTCCCAGTGTATTATAATGACATGACATGTTTATCTCCCAGTGTATTATAATGCCTTGTTTATCTCCCAGTGTATTCTAATGCCTTGTTTATCTCCCAGTGTATTATAATGCCTTGTTTATCTCCAAGTGTATAATAATGCCTCGTTTATCTCCCAGTGTATTATAATGCCTTGTTTATCTCCCAGTGTATTGTAATGAGATGTTTATCTCCCAGTGTACTGTAATTCCATGTTTATCTCCCAGTGTATTGTAATGCCATGTTTATCTCCCAGTGTATTATAATGAGATGTTTATCTCCCAGTGTATTATAATGCCTTGTTTATCTCCCAGTGTATTATAATGCCATGTTTATCTCCCAGTGTATTATAATGAGATGTTTATCTCCCAGTGTATTACACTGCCTTGTTTCTCTCCCAGTGTATTATAATGCCTTGTTTATCTCCCAGTGTATTATAATGCCTTGTTTATCTCCCAGTGTATTATAATGCCATATTTATCTCCCAGTGTATTATAATGCCATGTTTATCTCCCAGTGTATTATAATGCCATGTTTATCTCCCAGTGTATTATAATGCCAGATTTATCTCCCAGTGTATTATAATGCCATGTTTATCTCACAGTGTATTATAATGCCATGTTTATCTCCCAGTGTATTATAATGCTGTGTTTATCTCCCAGTGTATTGTATTGCCGTGTTTATCTCCCAGTGTATTATAATGCCATGTTTATCTCCCAGTGTATTGTAATGCCATGTTTGTCTCCCAGTGTATTATAATGCCATGTTTATCTCCCAGTGTATTATAATGCCATGTTTATCTCCCAGTGTATTATAATGCCTTGTTTATCTCCCAGTGCATTATAAAGCCTTGTTTATCTCCCAGTGTATTATAATGCCTTGTTTATCTCCCAGTGTATTGTAATGCCATGTTTATCTCCCAGTGTATTATAATGAGATGTTTATCTCCCAGTGTATTATAATGCCATGTTTATCTCCCAGTGTATTATAATGCCATATTTATCTCCCAGTGTATTATAATTCCATGTTTATCTCCCAGTTTATTATAATGCCATGTTTATCTCCCAGTGTATTATAATGCCATGTTTATCTCCCAGTGTATTATAATGCCATGTTTATCTCCCAGTGTATTATAATGCCTTGTTTATCTCCCAGTGTATTATAATGACTTGTTTATCTCCCAGTGTATTATAATGACTTGTTTATCTCCCAGTGTATTATAATGTCATGTTTATCTCCCAGTGTATTACAATGCCATGTTTATCTCCCAGTCTATTATAATGCCATGTTTATCTCCCAGTGTATTATAATGCCATATTTATCTCCCAGTGTATTATGCCTTGTTTATCTCCAAGTTTATTATGCCATGTTTATCTCCCAGTGTATTATAATGCCTTGTTTATCTCCCAGTGTATTATAATGACATGACATGTTTATCTCCCAGTGTATTATAATGCCTTGTTTATCTCCCAGTGTATTATAATGCCTTGTTTATCTCCCAGTGTATTATAATGCCTTGTTTATCTCCAAGTGTATAATAATGCCTCGTTTATCTCCCAGTGTATTGTAATGAGATGTTTATCTCCCAGTGTATTGTAATTCCATGTTTATCTCCCAGTGTATTGTAATGCCATGTTTATCTCCCAGTGTATTGTAATGCCATGTTGATCTCCCAGTGTATTATGCCTTGTTTATCTCCCAGTGTATTATAATGAGGTGTTTATCTCCCAGTGTATTGTAATGCCATGTTTGTCTCCCAGTGTATTATAATGCCATGTTTATCTCCCAGTGTATTATAATGCCTTGTTTATCTCCCAGTGTATTATAATGCCTTGTTTATCTCCCAGTGTATTATAATGCCATGTTTATCTCCCAGTGTATTGTAATGCCATGTTTATCTCCCAGTGTATTATAATGCCTTGTTTATCTCCCAGTGTATTATAATGCTTTGTTTATCTCCCAGTGTATTATAATGCCTTGTTTATCTCACAGTGTATTATAATGCCTTGTTTATCTCCCAGTGTATTGTAATGCCTTGTTTATCTCCCAGTGTATTGTAATGCCTTGTTTATCTCCCAGTGTATTATAATGCCTTGTTTATCACCCAGTGTATTATAATGAGATGTTTATCTCACAGTGTATTATAATGCCTTGTTTATCTCCCAGTGTATTAGAATGCCTTGTTTATCTCCCAGTGTATTATAATGCCATGTTTATCTCCCAGTGTATTATAATGCTGTGTTTATCTCCCAGTGTATTGTATTGCCGTGTTTATCTCCCATTGTATTATAATGACATGTTTATCTCCCAGTGTATTGTAATGCCATGTTTATCTCCCAGTGTATTATAATGCCTTGTTTATCTCCCAGTGTATTATAATGCCTTGTTTATCTCCCAGTGTATTATAATGCCTGTTTATCTCCCTGTGTATTGTAATGCCATGTTTATCTCCCAGTGTATTATAATGCCTTGTTTATCTCCCAGTGTATTGTAATGCCGTGTTTATCTCCCAGTGTATTATAATGCCGTATTTATCTCCCAGTGTATTGTAATGCCATGTTTATCTCCCAGTGTATTATAATGCCATGTTTATCTCCCAGTGTATTATAATGCCATGTTTATCTCCCAGTGTATTATAATGCCTTGTTTATCTCCCAGTGTATTATAAAGCCTTGTTTATCTCCCAGTGTATTATAATGCCATGTTTATCTCCCAGTGTATTATAATGCCTTGTTTATCACCCAGTGTATTGTAATGCCATGTTTATCTCCCAGTGTATTATAATGCCTTGTTTATCTCCCAGTGTATTGTAATGCCTTGTTTATCTCCCAGTGTATTATAATGCCTTGTTTATCACCCAGTGTATTGTAATGAGATGTTTATCTCACAGTGTATTATAATGCCTTGTTTATCTCCCAGTGTATTATAATGCCTTGTTTATCTCCCAGTGTATTATAATGCCATGTTTATCTCCCAGTGAATGATAATGACATGTTTATCTCCCAGTGTATTATAATGCCTTGTTTATCTCCCAGTGTATATAATGCCATGTTTATCTCCCAGTGTATTATAATGCTGTGTTTATCTCCCAGTGTATTGTAATGCCGTGTTTATCTCCCAGTGTATTATAAAGCCTTGTTTATCTCCCAGTGTATTATGATGCCTTGTTTTATCTCCCAGTGTATTATAATGCCATGTTTATCTCCCAGTGTATTTTAATGCCTTGTTTATCTCCCAGTGTATTATAATGCCATGTTTATCTCCCAGTGTATTGTAATGCCTTGTTTATCTCCCAGTGTATTGTAATGCCTTTTTTTTCTCCAAGTGTATTATAATGACATGTTTATCTCCCAGTGTATTGTAATGCCATGTTTATCTCCCAGTGTATTATAATGCCTTGTTTATCTCCCAGTGTATTATGCCTTGTTTATCTCCCAGTTTATTATGCCATGTTTATCTCCCAGTGTATTATAATGCCTTGTTTATCTCCCAGTGTATTATAATGACATGACATGTTTATCTCCCAGTGTATTATAATGCCTTGTTTATCTCCCAGTGTATTCTAATGCCTTGTTTATCTCCCAGTGTATTATAATGCCTTGTTTATCTCCAAGTGTATAATAATGCCTCGTTTATCTCCCAGTGTATTATAATGCCTTGTTTATCTCCCAGTGTATTGTAATGAGATGTTTATCTCCCAGTGTACTGTAATTCCATGTTTATCTCCCAGTGTATTGTAATGCCATGTTTATCTCCCAGTGTATTATAATGAGATGTTTATCTCCCAGTGTATTATAATGCCTTGTTTATCTCCCAGTGTATTATAATGCCATGTTTATCTCCCAGTGTATTATAATGAGATGTTTATCTCCCAGTGTATTACACTGCCTTGTTTCTCTCCCAGTGTATTATAATGCCTTGTTTATCTCCCAGTGTATTATAATGCCTTGTTTATCTCCCAGTGTATTATAATGCCATGTTTATCTCCCAGTGTATTATAATGCCATGTTTATCTCCCAGTGTATTATAATGCCATGTTTATCTCCCAGTGTATTATAATGCCAGATTTATCTCCCAGTGTATTATAATGCCATGTTTATCTCACAGTGTATTATAATGCCATGTTTATCTCCCAGTGTATTATAATGCTGTGTTTATCTCCCAGTGTATTGTATTGCCGTGTTTATCTCCCAGTGTATTATAATGCCATGTTTATCTCCCAGTGTATTGTAATGCCATGTTTGTCTCCCAGTGTATTATAATGCCATGTTTATCTCCCAGTGTATTATAATGCCATGTTTATCTCCCAGTGTATTATAATGCCTTGTTTATCTCCCAGTGCATTATAAAGCCTTGTTTATCTCCCAGTGTATTATAATGCCTTGTTTATCTCCCAGTGTATTGTAATGCCATGTTTATCTCCCAGTGTATTATAATGAGATGTTTATCTCCCAGTGTATTATAATGCCATGTTTATCTCCCAGTGTATTATAATGCCATATTTATCTCCCAGTGTATTATAATTCCATGTTTATCTCCCAGTTTATTATAATGCCATGTTTATCTCCCAGTGTATTATAATGCCATGTTTATCTCCCAGTGTATTATAATGCCATGTTTATCTCCCAGTGTATTATAATGCCTTGTTTATCTCCCAGTGTATTATAATGACTTGTTTATCTCCCAGTGTATTATAATGACTTGTTTATCTCCCAGTGTATTATAATGTCATGTTTATCTCCCAGTGTATTACAATGCCATGTTTATCTCCCAGTCTATTATAATGCCATGTTTATCTCCCAGTGTATTATAATGCCATATTTATCTCCCAGTGTATTATGCCTTGTTTATCTCCCAGTTTATTATGCCATGTTTATCTCCCAGTGTATTATAATGCCTTGTTTATCTCCCAGTGTATTATAATGACATGACATGTTTATCTCCCAGTGTATTATAATGCCTTGTTTATCTCCCAGTGTATTATAATGCCTTGTTTATCTCCCAGTGTATTATAATGCCTTGTTTATCTCCAAGTGTATAATAATGCCTCGTTTATCTCCCAGTGTATTGTAATGAGATGTTTATCTCCCAGTGTATTGTAATTCCATGTTTATCTCCCAGTGTATTGTAATGCCATGTTTATCTCCCAGTGTATTGTAATGCCATGTTGATCTCCCAGTGTATTATGCCTTGTTTATCTCCCAGTGTATTATGCCTTGTTTATCTCCCAGTGTATTATAATGAGGTGTTTATCTCCCAGTGTATTATACTGCCTTGTTTATCTCCCAGTGTATTATAATGAGATGTTTATCTCCCAGTGTATTATAATGCCTTGTTTATATCCCAGTGTATTCTAATGGCTTGTTTTTCTCCCAGTGTATTATAATGACATGTTTATCTCCCAGTGTATTGTAATGCCATGTTTATCTCCCAGTGTATTATAATGCCTTGTTTATCTCCCAGTGTATTATAATGCCTTGTTTATCTCCCAGTGTATTATAATGCCTTGTTTATCTCCCAGTGTATTATAATGAGATGTTTATCTCCCAGTGTATTATAATGCCTTGTTTATCTCCCAGTGTATTATAATGAGATGTTTATCTCCCAGTGTATTATAATGCCATGTTTATCTCCCAGTGTATTATAATGCCTTGTTTATCTCCCAGTGTATTATAATGCCTTGTTTATCTCCCAGTGTATTATAATGCCATGTTTATCTCCCAGTGTATTGTAATGCCATGTTTATCTCCCAGTGTATTATAATGCCTTGTTTATCTCCCAGTGTATTATAATGCCATGTTTATCTCCCAGTGTATTGTAATGCCATGTTTATCTCCCAGTGTATTATAATGCCTTGTTTATCTACCAGTGTATTATAATGCTTTGTTTATCTCCAAGTGTGGTATTATAATGCCTTGTTTATCTCACAGTGTATTATAATGCCTTGTTTATCTCCCAGTGTATTGTAATGCCTTGTTTATCTCCCAGTGTATTATAATGCCTTGTTTATCTCCCAGTGTATTATAATGCCTTGTTTATCTCCCAGTGTATTATAATACCTTGTTTATCTCCCAGTGTATTGTAATGCCTTGTTTATCTCCCAGTGTATTATAATGCCTTGTTTATCACCCAGTGTATTATAATGAGATGTTTATCTCACAGTGTATTATAATGCCTTGTTTATCTCCCAGTGTATTAGAATGCCTTGTTTATCTCCCAGTGTATTATAATGCCATGTTTATCTCCCAGTGTATTATAATGCCTTGTTTATCTCCCAGTGTATTATAATGCTGTGTTTATCTCCCAGTGTATTGTATTGCCGTGTTTATCTCCCAGTGTATTATAATGCCATGTTTATCTCCCAGTGTATTGTAATGCCATGTTTGTCTCCCAGTGTATTATAATGCCATGTTTATCTCCCAGTGTATTATAATGCCATGTTTATCTCCCAGTGTATTATAATGCCTTGTTTATCTCCCAGTGTATTATAATGCCATGTTTATCTCCCAGTGTATTATGCCTTGTTTATCTCCCAGTTTATTATGCCATGTTTATCTCCCAGTGTATTATAATGCCTTGTTTATCTCCCAGTGTATTATAATGACATGACTTGTTTATCTCCCAGTGTATTATAATGACATGACATGTTTATCTCCCAGTGTATTATAATGCCTTGTTTATCTCCCAGTGTATTATAATGCCTTGTTTATCTCCCAGTGTATTATAATGCCTTGTTTATCTCCAAGTGTATAATAATGCCTTGTTTATCTCCCAGTGTATTGTAATGAGATGTTTATCTCCCAGTGTATTGTAATTCCATGTTTATCTCCCAGTGTATTGTAATGCCATGTTTATCTCCCAGTGTATTGTAATGCCATGTTGATCTCCCAGTGTATTATGCCTTGTTTATCTCCCAGTGTATTATAATGAGGTGTTTATCTCCCAGTGTATTATACTGCCTTGTTTATCTCCCAGTGTATTATAATGAGATGTTTATCTCCCAGTGTATTATAATGCCTTGTTTATATCCCAGTGTATTCTAATGCCTTGTTTTTCTCCCAGTGTATTATAATGACATGTTTATCTCCCAGTGTATTGTAATGCCATGTTTATCTCCCAGTGTATTATAATGCCTTGTTTATCTCCCAGTGTATTATAATGCCTTGTTTATCTCCAAGTGTATTATAATGCCTTGTTTATCTCCCAGTGTATTATAATGCCTGTTTATCACCCTGTGTATTGTAATGCCATGTTTATCTCCCAGTGTATTATAATGCCTTGTTTATCTCCCAGTGTATTATAATGCCTTGTTTATCTCCCACTGTATTATAATGCTGTGTTTATCTCCCAGTGTATTATAATGCCGTGTTTATCTCCCAGTGTATTGTAATGCCGTGTTTATCTCCCACTGTATTATAATGCCGTATTTATCTCCCAGTGTATTGTAATGCCATGTTTATCTCCCAGTGTTTTATAATGCCATGTTTATCTCCCAGTGTATTATAATGCCATGTTTATCTCCCAGTGTATTATAATGCCTTGTTAATCTCCCAGTGTATTATAGAGATGTTTATCTCCCAGTGTATTATAATGCCTTGTTTATCTCCCAGTGTATTATAATGCCTTGTTTATCTCCCAGTGTATTATAATGAGATGTTTATCTCCCAGTGTATTATAATGCCTTGTTTATCTCCCAGTGTATTATAATGAGATGTTTATCTCCCAGTGTATTATAATGCCTTGTTTATCTCCCAGTGTATTCTAATGCCTTGTTTTTCTCCCAGTGTATTATAATGACATGTTTATCTCCCAGTGTATTGTAATGCCATGTTTATCTCCCAGTGTATTATAATGCCTTGTTTATCTCCCAGTGTATTATAATGCCTTGTTTATCTCCAAGTGTATTATAATGCCTTGTTTATCTCCCAGTGTATTATAATGCCTGTTTATCTCCCAGTGTATTGTAATGCCATGTTTATCTCCCAGTGTATTATAATGCCTTGTTTATCTCCCAGTGTATTATAATGCCTTGTTTATCTCCCAGTGTATTATAATGCCTGTGTTTATCTCCCAGTGTATTATAATGCCGTGTTTATCTCCCAGTGTATTGTAATGCCGTGTTTATCTCCCAGTGTATTATAATGCCGATGTTTATCTCCCAGTGTATTGTAATGCCTTGTTTATCTCCCAGTGTTTTATAATGCCTTGTTTATCTCCCAGTGTATTATAATGCCATGTTTATCTCCCAGTGTATTATAATGCCTTGTTAATCTCCCAGTGTATTATAGAGATGTTTATCTCCCAGTGTATTATAATGCCTTGTTTATCTCCCAGTGTATTATAATGCCTTGTTTATCTCCCAGTGTATTATAATGAGATGTTTATCTCCCAGTGTATTATAATGCCTTGTTTATCTCCCAGTGTATTATAATGAGATGTTTATCTCCCAGTGTATTATAATGCCTTGTTTATCTCCCAGTGTATTATAATGCCTTGTTTATCTCCCAGTGTATTATAATGCCATGTTTATCTCCCAGTGTATTGTAATGCCATGTTTATCTCCCAGTGTATTATAATGCCTTGTTTATCTCCCAGTGTATTATAATGAGATGTTTATCTCCCAGTGTATTATAATGCCTTGTTTATCTCACAGTGTATTATTATGCCTTGTTTATCTCCCAGTGTATTGTAATGCCTTGTTTATCTCCCAGTGTATTATAATGCCTTGTTTATCTCCCAGTGTATTATAATGCCTTGTTTATCTCCCAGTGTATTATAATACCTTGTTTATCTCCCAGTGTATTGTAATGCCTTGTTTATCTCCCAGTGTATTATAATGCCTTGTTTATCACCCAGTGTATTATAATGAGATGTTTATCTCACAGTGTATTATAATGCCTTGTTTATCTCCCAGTGTTATAGAATGCCTTGTTTATCTCCCAGTATATTATAATGCCATGTTTATCTCCCAGTGTATTATAATGCCATGTTTATCTCCCAGTGTATTATAATGCCTTGTTTATCTCCCAGTGTATTATAATGACTTGTTTATCTCCCAGTGTATTATAATGACTTGTTTATCTCCCAGTGTATTATAATGTCATGTTTATCTCCCAGTGTATTACAATGCCTTGTTTATCACCCAGTGTATTATAATGCCATGTTTATCTCCCGGTGTATTATAATGCCTTGTTTATCTCCCATTGTATTATAATGCCATGTTTATCTCCCAGTGTATTATAATGCCTTGTTTATCTCCCAGTGTATTATAATGCCATGTTTATCTCCCAGTGTATTATGCCTTGTTTATCTCCCAGTTTATTATGCCATGTTTATCTCCCAGTGTATTATAATGCCTTGTTTATCTCCCAGTGTATTATAATGACATGACATGTTTATCTCCCAGTGTTTTATAATGCCTTGTTTATCTCCCAGTGTATTATAATGCCTTGTTTATCTCCCAGTGTATTATAATGCCTTGTTTATCTCCAAGTGTATAATAATGCCTCGTTTATCTCCCAGTGTATTGTAATGAGATGTTTATCTCCCAGTGTATTGTAATTCCATGTTTATCTCCCAGTGTATTGTAATGCCATGTTTATCTCCCAGTGTATTGTAATGCCATGTTGATCTCCCAGTGTATTGTAATGCCTTGTTTATCTCCCAGTGTATTATAATGACTTGTTTATCTCCCAGTGTATTATAATGACTTGTTTATCTCCCAGTGTATTATAATGTCATGTTTATCTCCCAGTGTATTACAATGCCATGTTTATCTCCCAGTGTATTATAATGCCATGTTTATCTCCCAGTGTATTATAACGCCATGTTTATCTCCCAGTGTATTATAATGCCTTGTTTATCTCCCAGTGTATTATAATGCCATATTTATCTCCCAGTGTATTATGCCTTGTTTATCTCCCAGTTTATTATGCCATGTTTATCTCCCAGTGTATTATAATGCCTTGTTTATCTCCCAGTGTATTATAATGCCTTGTTTATCTCCCAGTGTATTATAATGCCTGTTTATCTCCCTGTGTATTGTAATGCCATGTTTATCTCCAGTGTATTATAATGCCTTGTTTATCTCCCAGTGTATTGTAATGCCGTGTTTATCTCCCAGTGTATTATAATGCCGTATTTATCTCCCAGTGTATTGTAATGCCATGTTTATCTCCCAGTGTATTATAATGCCATGTTTATCTCCCAGTGTATTATAATGCCATGTTTATCTCCCAGTGTATTATAATGCCTTGTTTATCTCCCAGTGTATTATAAAGCCTTGTTTATCTCCCAGTGTATTATAATGCCATGTTTATCTCCCAGTGTATTATAATGCCTTGTTTATCACCCAGTGTATTGTAATGCCATGTTTATCTCCCAGTGTATTATAATGCCTTGTTTATCTCCCAGTGTATTGTAATGCCTTGTTTATCTCCCAGTGTATTATAATGCCTTGTTTATCACCCAGTGTATTAAAATGCCTTGTTTATCTCCCAGTGTATTATAATGCCTTGTTTATCTCCCAGTGTATTATAATGCCATGTTTATCTCCCAGTGAATGATAATGACATGTTTATCTCCCAGTGTATTATAATGCCTTGTTTATCTCCCAGTGTATTATAATGTCATGTTTATCTCCCAGTGTATTACAATGCCATGTTTATCTCCCAGTGTATTATAATGCCATGTTTATCTCCCAGTGTATTATAACGCCATGTTTATCTCCCAGTGTATTATAATGCCTTGTTTATCTCCCAGTGTATTATAATGCCATATTTATCTCCCAGTGTATTATGCCTTGTTTATCTCCCAGTTTATTATGCCATGTTTATCTCCCAGTGTATTATAATGCCTTGTTTATCTCCCAGTGTATTATAATGCCTTGTTTATCTCCCAGTGTATTATAATGCCTTGTTTATCTCCCAGTGTATTATAATGCCTGTTTATCTCCCTGTGTATTGTAATGCCATGTTTATCTCCCAGTGTATTATAATGCCTTGTTTATCTCCCAGTGTATTGTAATGCCGTGTTTATCTCCCAGTGTATTATAATGCCGTATTTATCTCCCAGTGTATTGTAATGCCATGTTTATCTCCCAGTGTATTATAATGCCATGTTTATCTCCCAGTGTATTATAATGCCATGTTTATCTCCCAGTGTATTATAATGCCTTGTTTATCTCCCAGTGTATTATAAAGCCTTGTTTATCTCCCAGTGTATTATAATGCCATGTTTATCTCCCAGTGTATTATAATGCCTTGTTTATCACCCAGTGTATTGTAATGCCATGTTTATCTCCCAGTGTATTATAATGCCTTGTTTATCTCCCAGTGTATTGTAATGCCTTGTTTATCTCCCAGTGTATTATAATGCCTTGTTTATCACCCAGTGTATTAAAATGCCTTGTTTATCTCCCAGTTTATTATAATGCCTTGTTTATCTCCCAGTGTATTATAATGCCATGTTTATCTCCCAGTGAATGATAATGACATGTTTATCTCCCAGTGTATTATAATGCCTTGTTTATCTCCCAGTGTATATAATGCCATGTTTATCTCCCAGTGTATTATAATGCTGTGTTTATCTCCCAGTGTATTGTAATGCCGTGTTTATCTCCCAGTGTATTATAAAGCCTTGTTTATCTCCCAGTGTATTATGATGCCTTGTTTTATCTCCCAGTGTATTATAATGCCATGTTTATCTCCCAGTGTATTTTAATGCCTTGTTTATCTCCCAGTGTATTATAATGCCATGTTTATCTCCCAGTGTATTGTAATGCCTTGTTTATCTCCCAGTGTATTGTAATGCCTTTTTTTTCTCCAAGTGAATTATAATGACATGTTTATCTCCCAGTGTATTGTAATGCCATGTTTATCTCCCAGTGTATTATAATGCCTTGTTTATCTCCCAGTGTATTATGCCTTGTTTATCTCCCAGCTTATTATGCCATGTTTATCTCCCAGTGTATTATAATGCCTTGTTTATCTCCCAGTGTATTATAATGACATGACATGTTTATCTCCCAGTGTATTATAATGCCTTGTTTATCTCCCAGTGTATTATAATGCCTTGTTTATCTCCCAGTGTATTATAATGCCTTGTTTATCTCCAAGTGTATAATAATGCCTCGTTTATCTCCCAGTGTATTATAATGCCTTGTTTATCTCCCAGTGTATTGTAATGAGATGTTTATCTCCCAGTGTATTACACTGCCTTGTTTCTCTCCCAGTGTATTATAATGCCATGTTTATCTCCCAGTGTATTATAATGCCAGATTTATCTCCCAGTGTATTATAATGCCATTTTTATCTCCCAGTGTATTATAATGCCTTGTTTATCTCCCAGTGTATTATAATGACATGACATGTTTATCTCCCAGTGTATTGTAATGCCATGTTTATCTCCCAGTGTATTATAATGCCTTGTTTATCTCCCAGTGTATTATAATGACATGACATGTTTATCTCCCAGTGTATTATAATGCCTTGTTTATCTCCCAGTGTATTATAATGCCTTGTTTATCTCCCAGTGTATTATAATGCCTTGTTTATCTCCAAGTGTATAATAATGCCTCGTTTCTCTCCCAGTGTATTATTATGCCTTGTTTATCTCCCAGTGTATTATAATGCCTTGTTTATCTCCCAGTGTATTGTAATGAGATGTTTATCTCCCAGTGTATTGTAATGAGATGTTTATCTCCCAGTGTATTGTAATGCCATGTTTATCTCCCAGTGTATTGTAATGACATGTTGATCTCCCAGTGTATTATACTGCCTTGTTTATCTCCCAGTGTATTATAATGAGATGTTTATCTCCCAGTGTATTATAATGCCTTGTTTATCTCCCAGTGTATTATAATGCCATGTTTATCTCCCAGTGTATTATAGTGCCTTGTTTATCTCCCAGTGTATTATAATGCCTTGTTTATCTCCCAGTGTATTATAATGCCATGTTTATCTCCCAGTGTATTATAATGCCATGTTTATCTCCCAGTGTATTATAATGCCATGTTTATCTCCCAGTGTATTATGCCATGTTTATCTCCCAGTGTTTTATAATGCCTTGTTTTATCTCCCAGTGTATTATAATGCCATGTTTATCACCCAGTGTATTATAATGCCTTGTTTATCTCCCTGTGTATTATAATGCCATGTTTATCTCCCAGTGTATTGTAATGCCTTGTTTATCTCCCAGTGTATTGTAATGCCTTGTTTTTCTCCCAGTGTATTATAATGACATGTTTATCTCCCAGTGTATTGTAATGCCATGTTTATCTCCCAGTGTATTATAATGCCTTGTTTATCTCCCAGTGTATTATAATGACATGACATGTTTATCTCCCAGTGTATTATAATGCCTTGTTTATCTCCCAGTGTATTATAATGCCTTGTTTATCTCCCAGTGTATTATAATGCCATGTTTATCTCCCTGTGTATTATAATGCCATGTTTATCTCCCAGTGTATTATAATGCCATGTTTATCTCCCAGTGTATTATAATGCCATGTTTATCTCCCAGTGTATTATAATGCCATGTTTATCTCCCAGTGTATTATAATGCCATGTTTATCTCCCAGTGTATTATAATGCCTTGTTTATCTCCCAGTGTATTGTAATGCCTTGTTTGTCTCCCAGTGTATTTCAATGCCTTGTTTATCTCCCAGTGTATTGTAATGCCTTGTTTATCTCCCAGTGTATTGTAATGCCTTGTTTTTCTCCCAGTGTATTATAATGACATGTTTATCTCCCAGTGTATTGTAATGCCATGTTTATCTCCCAGTGTATTATAATGCCTTGTTTATCTCCCAGTGTATTATAATGACATGACATGTTTATCTCCCAGTGTATTATAATGCCTTGTTTATCTCCCAGTGTATTATAATGCCTTGTTTATCTCCCAGTGTATTATAATGCCTTGTTTATCTCCAAGTGTATAATAATGCCTCGTTTCTCTCCCAGTGTATTATTATGCCTTGTTTATCTCCCAGTGTATTATAATGCCTTGTTTATCTCCCAGTGTATTGTAATGAGATGTTTATCTCCCAGTGTATTGTAATGAGATGTTTATCTCCCAGTGTATTGTAATGAGATGTTTATCTCCCAGTGTATTGTAATGCCATGTTTATCTCCCAGTGTATTGTAATGACATGTTGATCTCCCAGTGTATTATACTGCCTTGTTTATCTCCCAGTGTATTATAATGAGATGTTTATCTCCCAGTGTATTATAATGCCTTGTTTATCTCCCAGTGTATTATAATGCCTTGTTTATCTCCCAGTGTATTATAATGCCTTGTTTATCTCCCAGTGTATTATAATGCCATGTTTATCTCCCAGTGTATTATAATGCCATGTTTATCTCCCAGTGTATTATAATGCCATGTTTATCTCCCAGTGTATTATAATGCCATGTTTATCTCCCAGTGTATTATGCCATGTTTATCTCCCAGTGTTTTATAATGCCTTGTTTTATCTCCCAGTGTATTATAATGCCATGTTTATCACCCAGTGTATTATAATGCCTTGTTTATCTCCCTGTGTATTATAATGCCATGTTTATCTCCCAGTGTATTGTAATGCCTTGTTTATCTCCCAGTGTATTATAATGCCTTGTTTATCTCCCAGTGTATTATAATGCGATGTTTATCTCCCTGTGTATTATAATGCCTTGTTTATCTCCCAGTGTATTATAATGACATGACATGTTTATCTCCCAGTGTATTATAATGCCTTGTTTATCTCCCAGTGTATTATAATGCCATGTTTATCTCCCTGTGTATTATAATGCCATGTTTATCTCCCAGTGTATTATAATGCCATGTTTATCTCCCAGTGTATTATAATGCCATGTTTATCTCCCAGTGTATTATAATGCCATGTTTATCTCCCTGTGTATTATAAGGGGGGTCCCTTCTAAATAATCAATGTTTCCCTGTGTCCAGCAGATCTCTTTATTCCTGTACAGGTCGGAGCGCACTTGGAGCACGAGTGGGAAGGGTGTGGCTTAGTTGAAATTACAACAATTCCAGTAACAAGTGTAAACAGTTGTTTAGACGGTGGACCAGATGAAAAAGGTAACAGTGGTTTAGACGGTGGTCCAGATGAAAAAGGTAACAGTGGTTTAGACGGTAGACCAGATGAAAAAGGTAACAGCGGTTTAGACGGTGGACCAGATGAAAAAGGTAACAGTGGTTTAGACGGTGGACCAGATGAAAAAGGTAACAGCGGTTTAGACGGTGGACCAGATGAAAAAGGTAACAGTGGTTTAGACGGTGGACCAGATGAAAAAGGTAACAGTGGTTTAGACGGTGGACCAGATGAAAAAGGTAACAGTGGTTTAGACGGTGGACCAGATGAAAAAGGTAACAGCGGTTTAGACGGTGGACCAGATGAAAAGGGTAAAACTTGGGACACAAGACAGAATACGGAATTCAACAGGACGTGACTTTATTCTAGGACATGGAACCACCATCTCAATTCGTTAACGTGACAGACAGGAATTTATAGAAACTGGTCAGGCATTAGCCTACTAATCAAAGATGAACATCCAATTCTCTTCCTTACAAGTAAACATGGAGACTCAGTTAGACCTAGGACCTTTAGTCTTCAGACTCATTTCAAAATAACGGACTTACGGTTGTGAATGTGACAAAAATAAAAACTGAATTCTGTCTTGTGAATTGTGAACTTCTTTAAGCTGTGACAAGGTCAAAGTTTAAAATTGTTTCTTTGTTTCTGTGACAAGAAAACCGACGGTCTACAGAATAAATCGGCCTGACTAAAAAAAAAATACAAAAAAATGTAATGTTGATTTAGCCAAAAGACACTTGTCGCCTTCTAATGGTCTACAGACGTGGCTGGACGGACTATAAACCTGCCTTATGGTCTGTCAGTTACTCCCCTACAGACGTGGCTGGACGGACTACAAACCTGCCTTATGGTCTGTCAGTTACTCCCCTACAGACGCGGCTGGACGGACTATAAACCTGCCTTATGGTCTGTCAGTTACTCCCCTACAGACGCGGCTGGACGGACTATAAACCTGCCTTATGGTCTGTCAGTTACTCTCCTACAGACGCGGCTGGACGGACTATAAACCTGCCTTATGGTCTGTCAGTTACTCCCCTACAGACGCGGCTGGACGGACTATAAACCTGCCTTATGGTCTGTCAGTTACTCCCCTACAGACGCGGCTGGACGGACTATAAACCTGCCTTATGGTCTGTCAGTTACTCCCCTACAGACGCGGCTGGACGGACTATAAACCTGCCTTATGGTCTGTCAGTTACTCCCCTACAGACGCGGCTGGACGGACTATAAACCTGCCTTATGGTCTGTCAGTTACTCCCCTACAGACGCGGCTGGACGGACTATAAACCTGCCTTATGGTCTGTCAGTTACTCCCCTACAGACGCGGCTGGACGGACTATAAACCTGCCTTATGGTCTGTCAGTTACTCCCCTACAGACGCGGCTGGACGGACTATAAACCTGCCTTATGGTCTGTCAGTTACTCCCCTACAGACGCGGCTGGACGGACTATAAACCTGCCTTATGGTCTGTCAGTTACTCCCCTACAGACGCGGCTGGACGGACTATAAACCTGCCTTATGGTCTGTCAGTTACTCCCCTACAGACGCGGCTGGACGGACTATAAACCTGCCTTATGGTCTGTCAGTTACTCCCCTACAGACGCGGCTGGACGGACTATAAACCTGCCTTATGGTCTGTCAGTTACTCCCCCATTTACCTCCACACTATAGAGATAGGACAGGACAGAGGAGGCCGTGGGTTTTGATCTTGGGTTGTCTGTCAGCAAACTGCGGGTTGATGGACGCAGCAGGACAGAGGAGGCCGTGGGTTTTGGTCTAGGGTTGTCTGTCAGCAAACTGCAGGTTGATGGACGCAGCAGGACAGAGGAGGCCGTGGGTTTTGGTCTTGGGTTGTCTGTCAGCAAACTGCGGGTTGATGGGCGCTGCAGGACAGAGGAGGCCGTGGGTTTTGGTCTAGGGTTGTCTGTCAGCAAACTGCGGGTTGATGGACGCAGCAGGACAGAGGAGGCCGTGGGTTTTGGTCTAGGGTTGTCTGTCAGCAAACTGCGGGTTGATGGACGCAGCAGGACAGAGGAGGCCGTGGGTTTTGGTCTAGGGTTGTCTGTCAGCAAACTGCGGGTTGATGGACGCAGCAGGACAGAGGAGGCCGTGGGTTTTGGTCTAGGGTTGTCTGTCAGCAAACTGCGGGTTGATGGACGCAGCAGGACAGAGGAGGCCGTGGGTTTTGGTCTAGGGTTGTCTGTCAGCAAACTGCGGGTTGATGGACGCAGCAGGACAGAGGAGGCCGTGGGTTTTGGTCTAGGGTTGTCTGTCAGAAAACTGCGGGTTGATGGACGCAGCAGGACAGAGGAGGCCGTGGGTTTTGGTCTAGGGTTGTCTGTCAGCAAACTGCGGGTTGATGGACGCAGCAGGACAGAGGAGGCCGTGGGTTTGGGTCTAGGGTTGTCTGTCAGCAAACCGCAGGTTGATGGACGCAGCAGGACAGAGGAGGCCGTGGGTTTGGGTCTAGGGTTGTCTGTCAGCAAACTGCAGGTTGATGGGCGCAGCAGGACAGAGGAGGCCGTGGGTTTTGGCTTTGATTTCTTCTGTGACGGGACACAGCCCAATCTGGAACCTCTGGATCAGCTGGGAGGAGGAGAGATAAACACAACAGGTATGAACCTCAGGATGAGAGGAGGAGAGATAAACACAACAGGTATGGACCTCAGGATGAGAGGAGGAGAGATAAACACAACAGGTATGAACCTCAGGATGAGAGGAGGAGAGATAAACACAACAGGTATGAACCTCAGGATGAGCTGGGAGGAGGAGAGATAAACACAACAGGTATGAACCTCTGGATCAGCTGGGAGGAGGAGAGACAAACACAACAGGTATGAACCTCAGGATGAGAGGAGAGATAAACACAACAGGTATGGACCTCAGGATGAGCTGGGAGGAGGAGAGATAAACACAACAGGTATGAACCTCTGGATCAGCTGGGAGGAGGAGAGATAAACACAACAGGTATGAACCTCAGGATGGGAGGAGGAGAGATAAACACAACAGGTATGAACCTCAGGATGAGCTGGGAGGAGGAGAGATAAACACAACAGGTATGGACCTCAGGATGAGAGGAGGAGAGATAAACACAACAGGTATGGACCTCAGGATCAGCTGGGAGGAGGAGAGATAAACACAACAGGTATGAACCTCAGGATGAGAGGAGGAGAGATAAACACAACAGGTATGAACCTCAGGATGAGAGGAGAAGAGATAAACACAACAGGTATGGACCTCAGGATGAGAGGAGGAGAGATAAACACAACAGGTATGAACCTCAGGATGAGAGGAGGAGAGATAAACACAACAGGTATGAACCTCAGGATGAGAGGAGGAGAGATAAACACAACAGGTATGAACCTCAGGATGAGAGGAGGAGAGATAAACACAACAGGTATGGACCTCAGGATCAGCTGGGAGGAGGAGAGACAAACACAACAGGTATGGACCTCAGGATCAGCTGGGAGGAGGAGAGACAAACACAACAGGTATGAACCTCTGGATCAGCTGGGAGGAGGAGAGACAAACACAACAGGTATGAACCTCTGGATCAGCTGGGAGGAGGAGAGATAAACACAACAGGTATGGACCTCAGGATGAGAGGAGGAGAGATAAACACAACAGGTATGAACCTCAGGATGAGAGGAGAAGAGATAAACACAACAGGTATGGACCTCAGGATGAGAGGAGGAGAGATAAACACAACAGGTATGAACCTCTGGATCAGCTGGGAGGAGGAGAGATAAACACAACAGGTATGAACCTCAGGATGAGAGGAGGAGAGATAAACACAACAGGTATGAACCTCAGGATGAGAGGAGAAGAGATAAACACAACAGGTATGAACCTCAGGATGAGAGGAGGAGAGATAAACACAACAGGTATGGACCTCAGGATGAGAGGAGAAGAGATAAACACAACAGGTATGAACCTCAGGATGAGAGGAGGAGAGATAAACACAACAGGTATGGACCTCAGGATGAGAGGAGAAGAGATAAACACAACAGGTATGGACCTCAGGATCAGCTGGGAGGAGGAGAGATAAACACAACAGGTATGAACCTCAGGATGAGAGGAGGAGAGATAAACACAACAGGTATGGACCTCAGGATGAGAGGAGAAGAGATAAACACAACAGGTATGAACCTCAGGATGAGAGGAGAAGAGATAAACACAACAGGTATGGACCTCAGGATGGGAGGAGGAGAGACAAACACAACAGGTATGGACCTCAGGATCAGCTGGTACACTAACAATAGTCCCAAATGGTACCCTATTTCCTATATAGTTCACCATGGTGGAAAGAAGACTAAGTCATGCCGAGACCTTCACTTTGGGAATGACAGAGAAATGCTGTTACAGAAACAGATTACAAAATCTACTGTCTATTTGAGAAGGGATCAAGATTACCCAAGATGCTGTGTGGTGTGGTGTGTGTTGTGGTGTTGTGGTGTGGTGTGTGTGTGTGGTGTGTGTGTGTCCTGTGTGTGTGTGTGTGGTGTGTGTGTGTGGTGTGTGTGGGTGGTGTGGTGTGGTGTGTGGTGTGTGTGTGTGGTGTGTGTGTGATGTGGTGTGGTGTGTGGTGTGTGTGTGTGGTGTGTGTGTGTCCTGTGTGTGTGTGTGTGGTGTGTGTGTGTGGTGTGTGTGGGTGGTGTGGTGTGTGTGTGTTGTGTGTGGTGTGTGTGTGTGGTGTGTGTGTGTCCTGTGTGTGTGTGTGTGTGGTGTGTGTGTGTGTGGTGTGTGTGGTGTGGTGTGTGGTGTGTGATGTGTGTGTGTGTGTGTGTGTGTGTGTGTGTGTGTGTGTGTGTGTGTGTGTGTGTGTGTGTGTGTGTGTGTGTGTGTGTGTGTGTGGTGTGTGTGTCCTGTGTGTGTGTGTGTGTGTGTGTGTGTGTGTGTGTGTGTGTGTGGTGTGTGTGTCCTGTGTGTGTGTGTGGGTGGTGTGTGTGTGTGTGTGGGTGGTGTGTGTGTGTGTGTGTGTCCTGTGTGTGTGTGTGTGTGTGTGTGTGTGTGTGTGTGTGTGTGTCCTGTGTGTGTGTGTGGGTGGTGTGTGTGTGTGTGTGTGTGTGTGTGGTGTGTGTTGCTCCCCCACCCGTGTAAGAGCCAGGTGCATCTCCAGTTCAGCGATCCTCCTGCCGATGCAGCTCCTGATGCCGTAGCCGAACGGGATGGAGCCGAAGTTATCCACCCGGTCCGTAGCGTCCTTCCTGATCCAGCGGTCTGGACGGAAGTCCTCAGCTCCGGGGAAATTCTCCTCGTCCATGGAGGTAGAGTAGTGACATAGAGCCAACTGGGTCTAAGGAGGAAGAGGACAGGAAACAGGAAGGATATGAAGAGAGTCTGGGTCTGAGGAGGAAGAGGACAGGAAACAGGAAGGATATGAAGAGAGTCTGGGTCTGAGGAGGAAGAGGACAGGAAACAGGAAGGATATGAAGAGAGTCTGGGTCTGAGGAGGAAGAGGACAGGAAACAGGAAGGATATGAAGAGAGTCTGGGTCTGAGGAGGAGGAGGACAGGAAACAGGAAGGATATGAAGAGAGTCTGGGTCTGAGGAGGAGGAGGACAGGAAACAGGAAGGATATGAAGAGAGACTGGGGAGGAGGAGGAGGAGGACAGGAAACAGGAAGGATATGAAGAGAGTCTGGGTCTGAGGAGGAGGAGGACAGGAAACAGGAAGGATATGAAGAGAGTCTGGGTCTGAGGAGGAGAGGACAGGAAACAGGAAGGATATGAAGAGAGTCTGGGTCTGAGGAGGAGGAGGACAGGAAACAGGAAGGATATGAAGAGAGTCTGGGTCTGAGGAGGAGGAGGACAGGAAACAGGAAGGATATGAAGAGAGTCTGGGTCTGAGGAGGACAGGAAACAGGGAGGATATGAAGAGAGACTGGAGGAGGAGAGGACAGGAAACAGGAAGGATATGAAGAGAGTCTGGGTCTGGAGGAAGAGGACAGGAAACAGGAAGGATATGAAGAGAGTCTGGGTCTGAGGAGGAGGAGGACAGGAAACAGGAAGGATATGAAGAGAGTCTGGGTCTGAGGAGGAAGAGGACAGGAAACAGGAAGGATATGAAGAGAGTCTGGGTCTGAGGAGGACAGGAAACAGGAAGGATATGAAGAGAGTCTGGGTCTGAGGAGGACAGGAAACAGGAAGGATATGAAGAGAGTCTGGACAGGAAACGGGTGTGTGTGTGATATATACACAGTCATCATCCCTGGGTGGGATATCGACAGACTCTTACCCCTTTGGGGATGGCGTAACCACCAATCACCAAGTCATCCTGGGTAACACGCCCATTGCCCGGCAGAACAGGAAACATTCTGGGAGAGAAGGAAGGGAGAGACAGGAAGAGGTATAGAGGGGGGGGGGGGGGGGGGGGGGGAGAGGGGAGGGTGAAAGAGAGACGGGGGAAGAGAGAGAGACGGGGGAAGAGGTATATATAGAGAGAGAATAGAGGTAGAGAGAGAGAGAGGTAGAAAGAGAGAGGTAGAGAGAGAGAGGTAGAGAGAGGTAGAGAGGTAGAGGTAAAGAGAGAGAGAGAGCAAGAGAGAGGTAGAGAGAGAGAGAGAGAGAGCAAGAGAGAGGTAGAGAGAGAGAGGTAGAGAGAGGTAGAGAGAGAGAGAGGTAGAGAGAGAGAGAGAGAGAGAGAGAGAGAGAGAGAGAGAGAGCGAGAGAGAGCAAGAGAGGTAGAGAGGGAGAGAGAGAGAGATACAGAGAGAGAGAGAGAGAGAGAGACAGAGAGAGAGGTAGAGAGGGAGAGAGAGAGAGAGTAACTATTTGCGCATATTAAGACATTTAATGTCTTTATTCTTTTGGAACTTTTGTGAGTGTAATGTTTACTGTTCATTTTGTTTATTTCATTTCGTTTTATTCAACTAGTTTCTCTACATGACTTTTCTAAAGAGTAAATATGTGTGTGTGTGTGTGTGTGTGTGTGTGTGTGTGTGTGTGTGTGTGTGTGTGTGTGTGTGTGTGTGTGTGTGTGTGTGTGTGTGTGTGTGTGTGTGTGTGTGTGTGTGTGTGTGTGTTTGGTGTACCTTAGTGTCTCCTTCACCAGTCCTCTGATGAGCGGTAGACGAGGGACGTCATCAGCGGTGGGGATGGTCCCGTGTCCCAGAGTCCTCTTCACCTCCTCGTAGATCTCCTGCTGGACCTCAGGGTGACGGGCCAAGAGGTAGCAGGCCCAGGACAGGGTGAATGATGTCTAGGTAGGGAGACACAGAGACACAGAAAAAGAGAGAGACAGAGAGAGAGACACAGACAGATTGTGCCCACGTCGTAGCCGTTGTATCTACACACGGTATTAATACATGTCTCCTATCTGTCCACTGTGTCTCCATGGTGACCAGACAGCAGGGTCCAGACGGCATCACCAGCAGGGTTCATCCTGAGGTCAGCGTCCCAGAGGACATCACCAGCAGGGTTCATCCTGAGGTCAGCGTCCCAGCGAGGACATCACCAGCAGGGTTCATCCTGAGGTCAGCGTCCCAGAGGACATCACCAGCAGGGTTCATCCTGAGGTCAGCGTCCCAGAGGACATCACCAGCAGGGTTCATCCTGAGGTCAGCGTCCCAGAGGACATCACTAGCAGGGTTCATCCTGAGGTCAGCGTCCCAGAGGACATCACTAGCAGGGTTCATCCTGAGGTCAGCGTCCCAGCGAGGACATCACTAGCAGGGTTCATCCTGAGGTCAGCGTCCCAGCGAGGACATCACCAGCAGGGTTCATCCTGAGGTCAGCGTCCCAGAGGAAATCACTAGCAGGGTTCATCCTGAGGTCAGCGTCCCAGAGGAAATCACTAGCAGGGTTCATCCTGAGGTCAGCGTCCCAGAGGACATCACTAGCAGGGTTCATCCTGAGGTCAGTGTCCCAGCGAGGACACACAGACAGAAGGAGGAACAGAGGACTCGGGAGAGAGAGAGAAAGAGGCGGGGGATCAGAAGATCAGTGGCTTGCTTAGTCCTCCTCTTGGTGCTCACCGTGTCCACCAGTAACATCTCCCCTACTGCTCACCGTGTCCACCAGCATCATCTCCCCTACTGCTCACCGTGTCCACCAGTAACATCTCCCCTACTGCTCACCGTGTCCACCAGTAACATCTCCCCTACTGCTCACTGTGTCCACCAGCATCATCTCCCCTACTGCTCACCGTGTCCACCAGTAACATCTCCCCTACTGCTCACCGTGTCCACCAGTAACATCTCCCCTACTGCTCACCGTGTCCACCAGTAACATCTCCCCTACTGCTCACCGTGTCCACCAGCATCATCTCCCCTACTGCTCACCGTGTCCACCAGTAACATCTCCCCTACTGCTCACCGTGTCCACCAGTAACATCTCCCCTACTGCTCACCGTGTCCACCAACATCATCTCCCCTACTGCTCACCGTGTCCACCAGTAACATCTCCCCTACTGCTCACCGTGTCCACCAGTAACATCTCCCCTACTGCTCACCGTGTCCACCAGTAACATCTCCCCTACTGCTCACCGTGTCCACCAGTAACATCTCCCCTACTGCTCACCGTGTCCACCAGTAACATCTCCCCTACTGCTCACCGTGTCCACCAGCATCATCTCCCCTACTGCTCACCGTGTCCACCAGTAACATCTCCCCTACTGCTCACCGTGTCCACCAGTAACATCTCCCCTACTGCTCACCGTGTCCACCAGTAACATCTCCCCTACTGCTCACCGTGTCCACCAGTAACATCTCCCCTACTGCTCACCGTGTCCACCAGCATACATCTCCCCTACTGCTCACCGTGTCCACCAGTAACATCTCCCCTACTGCTCACCGTGTCCACCCCAGCCAGTAACATCTCCCCTACTGCTCACCGTGTCCACCAGTAACATCTCCCCTACTGCTCACCGTGTCCACCAGTAACATCTCCCCTACTGCTCACCGTGTCCACCAGTAACATCTCCCCTACTGCTCACCGTGTCCACCAGTAACATCTCCCCTACTGCTCACCGTGTCCACCAGTAACATCTCCCCTACTGCTCACCGTGTCCACCAGTAACATCTCCCCTACTGCTCACCGTGTCCACCAGTAACATCTCCCCTACTGCTCACCGTGTCCACCAGTAACAATCTCCCCTACTGCTCACCGTGTCCACCAGTAACATCTCCCCTACTGCTCACCGTGTCCACCAGTAACATCTCCCCTACTGCTCACCGTGTCCACCAGTAACATCTCCCCTACTGCTCACCGTGTCCACCAGTAACATCTCCCCTACTGCTCACCGTGTCCACCAGTAACATCTCCCCTACTGCTCACCGTGTCCACCAGTAACATCTCGCCGTACTGCTCACCGTGTCCACCAGTAACATCTCCCCTACTGCTCACCGTGTCCACCAGTAACATCTCCCCTACTGCTCACCGTGTCCACCAGTAACATCTCCCCTACTGCTCACCGTGTCCACCAGTAAACATCTCCCCTACTGCTCACCGTGTCCACCAGTAACATCTCCCCTACTGCTCACCGTGTCCACCAGTAACATCTCCCCTACTGCTCACCGTGTCCACCAGTAACATCTCCCCTACTGCTCACCGTGTCCACCAGTAACATCTCCCCTACTGCTCACCGTGTCCACCCCAGCCAGTAACATCTCCCCTACTGCTCACCGTGTCCACCAGTAACATCTCCCCTACTGCTCACCGTGTCCACCAGTAACATCTCCCCTACTGCTCACCGTGTCCACCAGTAACATCTCCTCTACTGCTCACCGTGTCCACCAGTAACATCTCCCCTACTGCTCACCGTGTCCACCAGTAACATCTCCCCTACTGCTCACCGTGTCCAACCAGTAACATCTCCCCTACTGCTCACCGTGTCCACCAGTAACATCTCCCCTACTGCTCACCGTGTCCACCAGTAACATATCCTCTACTGCTCACCGTGTCCACCCCAGCCAGTAACATCTCCCCTACTGCTCACCGTGTCCACCAGCATCATCTCCTCTACTGCTCACCGTGTTCACCAGTAACATCTCCCCTACTGCTCACCGTGTCCACCAGTAACATCTCCCCTACTGCTCACTGTGTCCACCAGTAACATCTCCCCTACTGCTCACCGTGTCCACCAGTAACATCTCCCCTACTGCTCACCGTGTCCACCAGTAACATCTCCCCTACTGCTCACCGTGTCCACCAGCATCATCTCCCCTACTGCTCACCGTGTCCACCAGTAACATCTCCCCTACTGCTCACCGTGTCCACCAGTAACATCTCCCCTACTGCTCACCGTGTCCACCAGTAACATCTCCCCTACTGCTCACCGTGTCCACCCCAGCCAGTAACATCTCCTCTACTGCTCACCGTGTCCACCAGCAACATCTCCCCTACTGCTCACCGTGTCCACCAGTAACATCTCCCCTACTGCTCACCGTGTCCACCAGTAACATCTCCCCTACTGCTCACCGTGTCCACCAGCAACATCTCCCCTACTGCTCACCGTGTCCACCAGCATCATCTCCCTCTCCCCTACTGCTCACCGTGTCCACCCCAGCCAGCATCATCTCACCTACTGCTCACCGTGTCCACCAGTAACATCTCCCCTACTGCTCACCGTGTCCACCCCAGCCAGTAACATCTCCTCTACTGCTCACCGTGTCCACCAGCAACATCTCCCCTACTGCTCACCGTGTCCACCAGTAACATCTCCCCTACTGCTCACCGTGTCCACCAGTAACATCTCCCCTACTGCTCACCGTGTCCACCAGCAACATCTCCCCTACTGCTCACCGTGTCCACCAGCATCATCTCCCTCTCCCCTACTGCTCACCGTGTCCACCCCAGCCAGCATCATCTCACCTACTGCTCACCGTGTCCACCAGTAACATCTCCCCTACTGCTCACCGTGTCCACCAGTAACATCTCCCCTACTGCTCACCGTGTCCACCAGTAACATCTCCCCTACTGCTCACCGTGTCCACCCCAGCCAGTAACATCTCAGTCATGTTGGCGTAGATCTCCTCCAGGTTCATCTCTCTGGTCACCAGCATGTGAGTTAAAAGACCCCCCTTCACTGTCTCTCCTCGGGACACCAGATCCTGGATCTCCCCCAGACGCTTATCGACATGGATCTGGCCTGGGGGGGGAGGAGGGGGAGGAGGAGGGAGGAGGAGGGAGGAGGAAGAGGGGGAGGGAGGAAGAGGGTTAAGGTAACATATTCATCTCTAGTCCATAACAGTATAGGGTTACATGCATGCATTCACAATTTGAGTCATTTATCAGACGCTCTTATCCAGAGACACTTACAGTCAGTGAGTTCATCTAAGACAGATACATTCTTTGGAGGAAAAAAAAGGGTTATTCGTCTTTCCCTTTTGGGATCCTGGTAAAATACTTTTGGGTTTCAGGTAGAATCATCTGTGTAAAGGGTTCTACACCCGGAACCTAAAAGGGTTCTTCACCTGGAACCCAAAAGGGTTCTACCTCTGGAACCCAAAAGGGTTCTACCTCTGGAACCCAAAAGGGGTTCTACACCTGGAACCCAAAAGGGTTCTACCTCTGGAACCCAAAAGGGTTCTACCTCTGGAACCCAAAAGGGTTCTACACCTGGAACCCAAAAGGGTTCTACCTCTGGAACCCAAAAGGGTTCTACACCTGGAACCCAAAAGGGTTCTACCTCTGGAACCCAAAAGGGTTCTACCTGGAACCCAAAAGGGTTCTACACCTGGAACCAAAAGGGTTCTACCTCTGGAACCCAAAAGGGTTCTACCTGGAACCCAAAAGGGTTCTACACCAGGAACCAAAAGCGTTCTACCTGGAACCCAAAAGGGTTCTACAAAGGGTTCTCCTGTGGGGACAGATGAAGTACCATTTGATGTTTTCTTAACAGAGTGGAGGTGAGCCATTTCTCCTCTATAAAGTAGCTCTCAGCAGTCAGACCAGTGTTAGTTTAACAGAATAGTGTGGGAGCTAAGTAACATAAATAATTGTAGTCGCTATGCTGAAGTAGCATAGACATAAGGACATTGGCCATAGGAAGAGAAGGTGAACACCCAGTCCAAATAAGGTAACGGGCCACTGCGGGTTGTGCAGTAGCCTGGCAACTGGACTTGAGTTCTGTATTTACCTCTTCCCTAACCGTATTATCACCAGTCTGTTAAGATTACACACGAGCAATGAGTACATTAACCAAGGCCATAAATACATTTATGACAGCCAGACATACCAAAGTCAGAAGGGCACAGGATGGGGAGATGGTAGTAAAATGACTAAACATGAGCATGCAATGCATGCGTTATATTTGTATGACATACAGAGGTCCCCGCCACCGTTATAATCTAATCAGAAGCAGATATGAGTTGTTATTGTTGGGCGTTAACAAGCAAAGAACTCGGACTAAAAGATAATGGTGGCAGAAGGACTAAGGGGAGTAACTGCATTAACATATGGGATGTACCTATATGCTGTATGTGTATAAAAGCAGAGCTGGTGTTCAGGGAAGTTGGATGTTCCGCGGACCAGCACGGCTTTGCTACTTTGTATTAAATCCTATATTGAATTCACAAGTTCTTCTAAGAGTGTTCTATTTTTGAGACAATTTTCCACGACAGTTACAGAAACACAAAAGTCTGAGGCTTTTAAAGGTCAAACACCCCGGGGGGGGGGGGGGGGGGGGGGGGGGGTACACCACCGGTGGAAATGCAGCATCATCGAAACGTACTGAAACTGAAGAGTCCGTCCCAGGAGCTGCAGAACTCGTCCCAGGGTCTGGGGATGATGGTTCTGAGCCACTTAGGGATGGCTCCGGCGTACATGGTCATCTTAAAGGAACTAAACATCAGGTGCAGGGCTGCGATGTAGTCCTGGCTCTTCTGAGGAACCTCATTCTCCAAGCAGCCCAGACGGTCCTCGTACAAGATGGCTGCCATACCTGGAAGAAGAGGAAGGTAAAATGAACTTGAAGATGAGTTGGGGTTTATTAGTTTAGCTGCCTGATGGCTGCCACCCTCAATAACAGACTTACCACAGAGTCTGAACAGGCCCAGTATGTTGTCTACATGACACCTCTGATATACTGGAGTATCACCCACCCACCCTGTACCCACTACCCACCCTGTACCCACTACCCACCCTGTACCCACTACCCACCCTGTACCCACTACCATCTCCCACTACCCACCCTGTACCCACTACCCACCCTGTACCCACTACCCATCCTCCCACTACCCACCCTGTACCCACTACCACCACCCACCCACCCACCCACCCTCCCACTACCCACCCTGTACCCACTACCCATCCTCCCACTACCCACCCTGTACCCACTACCCACCCTGTACCCACTACCCACCCTCCCACTACCCACCCTGTACCCACTACCCACCCTGTACCCACTACCCACCCTGTACCCACTACCCACCCTGTACCCACTACCACCACCCACCCACCCACCCACCCTCCCACTACCCACCCTGTACCCACTACCCATCCTCCCACTACCCACCCTGTACCCACTACCCACCCTGTACCCACTACCCACCCTGTACCCACTACCACCACCCACCCCACCCACCCACCCTCCCACTACCCACCCTGTACCCACTACCACCACCCACCCACCCTCCCACTACCCATCCTCCCACTACCCACCCACCCTCCCTGTACCCACTACCCTCCCTGTACCCACTACCCACCTACTACCCATCCTCCCTGTACCCACTACCCACTACCCACCCTGTACCCACTACCCTCCCTGTACCCACTACCCACCCTGTACCCACTACCCACTACCCACCCTGTACCCACTACCCACTACCCACCCTGTACCCACTACCCACCTACTACCCACCCACCCTCCCTGTACCCACTACCCACCTACTACCCATCCTCCCACTACCCACTACCCTCCCTGTACCCACTACCCATCCTCCCTGTACCCACTACCCACTACCCACCCTGTACCCACTACTCACCTACTACCCATCCTCCCACTAACCACTACCCTCCCTGTACCCACTACCCACCCTCCCTGTACCCACTACCCACCTACTACCCACCCACCCTCCCTGTACCCACTACCCATCCTCCCACTACCCATCCTCCCTGTACCCACTACCCATCCTCCCACTACCCATCCTCCCTGTACCCACTACCACCACCCACCCTCCCTGTACCCACTACCCACCCTGTACCCACTACCCACCCACCCTGTACCCACTACCCACCCTGTACCCACTACCCACCCTGTACCCATCCTCCCTGTACCCACTACCCACTACCCATCCTTCCTGTACCCACTACCCATCCTCCCTGTACCCACTACCCACCTTGTACCCACTACCCATCCTCCCTGTACCCATCCTCCCTGTACCCACTACCCATCCTCCCTGTACCCACTACCCACCCTCCCTGTACCCACTACCCATCCTCCCTGTACCCATCCTGTACCCACTACCCATCCTCCCTGTACCCACTACCCACTACCCATCCTCCCTGTACCCACTACCCACCCTGTACCCACTACCCATCCTCCCTGTACCCACTACCCACCCTGTACCCACTACCCATCCTCCCTGTACCCATCCTCCCTGTACCCACTACCCATCCTCCCTGTACCCACTACCCATCCTGTACCCACCCTCCCTGTACCCACTACCCACTACCCATCCTCCCTGTACCCATCCTGTACCCATCCTCCCTGTACCCACTACCCACCTTCCATTGCGTATTTGAAAAACAGATCGTTAATATTGAGCACGGTGAGTCCGTCTGTCTGCCTCTCCTCAGCGTAACCACTCTCTTCACCAGGTCCCCCACCACAGCATTCACATCGTCAGAGAACTGAGCCACGTCCTTCGGTCTCATGATCAGCTGACGGAGGACGCTGCGCATCTTCAACCATTCCTCACCCTCCCTGCGGAGAGAGAGAGAAAGGTAGAGAAGAAGGTCAGACACAACTAAAAGGTTTCCCAGAAATCCTTGGGTTGGGGAAGATTCCCGGGAATCAGCAGGTCCCAACAAACGTAAAATGTTGTTGTTGTAATTTTACAATAACGAATTAAATACAAAAGGTCAGAAATGTTTTTATTTGTTGATAAAAAAAATGAGTTCATATAAAAGGATAAGAATTAATAAATAAATATAAATAAATACAAGGATATTTTAATGCTGATAAATAGAAAAATAGGCATTGAAAAAAAAGTTTAAAAGGGTTGTGTCAATTAATTTCATAGAGTCATGTTTTTAAAAGAGTAACAAATAAGAATTGATTGAGATGGAAATGTGACATTAGTGGAACAATATGTACGAGCTACGGAGTTCTGAGAAACAGATTCTTCACTTGTCAAACATCCCCTTTTTTGTTCCTATGTACATTGTTGATGACTTTACGCTAAATATTCATTACAACTAACTGAAGTCGATACTACTTCGTGTGAATCATTTCTCGATTTTCTCTCCTTTCAAAAAAGGGGTGTACACAGGTCGTAGTTCAGAGGTCAGACTCACGCTGAGATAAGTCCGGTAGATCGGCCCCTCAGGTCGCGGTACTCCTTCCAGGACTCCATGTTGCCTCTCTGCGGGGCCACACCTTCCGTCCTCAGCACCTCGGCAACCAGATCCCGCCCTGCGATAGACACAACCAGCTGGGGGCCGAAACGAGACTTAAAGATCTTTCCATACTTCTGAGAGTGTTCCATCTGGGGGGAAACAGAGAGAGAGGAACCTCGCTGTCAACATCCTGTCTGGGATGTGCTGTCAACATCCTGTCTGGGATGTGCTGTCAACATCCTGTCTGGGATGTGCTGTCAACATCCTGTCTGGGATGTGCTGTCAACATCCTGTCTGGGATGTGCTGTCAACACCATGTCTGGGATTTGCTGTCAACATCCTGTCTGGGATGTGCTGTCAACATCCTGTCTGGGATGTGCTGTCAACATCCTGTCTGGGATGTGCTGTCAACATCCTGTCTGGGATGTGCTGTCAACACCATGTCTGGGATTTGCTGTCAACACCATGTCTGGGATTTGCTGTCAACATCCTGTCTGGGATGTGCTGTCAACATCCTGTCTGGGATTTGCTGTCAACATCCTGCCTGGGATGTGCTGTCAACACCATTTCTGGGATGTGCTGTCAACATCCTGTCTGGGATGTGCTGTCAACATCCTGTCTGGGATGTGCTGTCAACACCATGTCTGGGATGTGCTGTCAACATCCTGTCTGGGATGTGCTGTCAACATCCTGTCTGGGATGTGCTGTCAACATCCTGTCTGGGATGTGCTGTCAACATCCTGTCTGGGATTTGCTGTCAACACCATGTCTGGGATGTGCTGTCAACATCCTGTCTGGGATTTTACCATTTAGGGGTTTAAGCCTATAGAATGTGATGCTTGTTTTGATCTGGAGTCACACTAAACTAATCCTCATGTCTCTCCATCTCACAGAGTTTGGCAGTGAGGGTTTGGCAGCGGGGGGTTTGGCAGCGGGGGGTTTGGCAGCGGGGGGTTTGGCAGCGGGGGGTTTGGCAGCGGGGGTTGGCAGCGGGGGGTTTGGCAGCGGGGGGTTTGGCAGCGGGGGGTTTGGCAGCGGGGGGTTTGGCAGCGGGGGTTTGGCAGCGGGGGGTTTGGCAGCGGGGGGTTTGGCAGCGGGGGGTTTGCCAACGCAGCACAGAGAGACCTGGCACCAGGCTACCCAGATATAGACAGGCAGTGTTACTAGGTTACATTCAGAAATCATGGAGGGTCACA
>NC_138307.1:38730000-38750000 GCF_965601325.2 Salmo salar | reverse complement strand
TCTTGTGACGGCCGGCCGCCCAACAACCTGCCCACTTGACCCTATCCCCTCCTCTCTTCTCCAGACCATTTCCGGAGACCTTCTCCCCTACCTCACCTCGCTCATCAACTCATCCTTGACCGCTGGCTACGTCCCTTCCGTCTTCAAGAGAGCGAGAGTTGCACCCCTTCTGAAAAAACCTACACTCGATCCCTCCGATGTCAACAACTACAGACCAGTATCCCTTCTTTCCTTTCTCTCCAAAACTCTTGAACGTGCCGTCCTTGGCCAGCTCTCTTGCTATCTCTCTCAGAATGACCTTCTTGATCCTAATCAGTCAGGTTTCAAGACTGGTCATTCAACTGAGACTGCTCTTCTCTGTGTCACGGAGGCTCTCCGCACTGCTAAAGCTAACTCTCTCTCCTCTGCTCTCATCCTTCTAGACCTATCTGCTGCCTTTGATACCGTGAACCATCAGATCCTCCTCTCCACCCTCTCCGAGCTGGGCATCTCCGGCGCCGCCCACGCTTGGATTGCGTCCTACCTGACAGGTCGCTCCTACCAGGTGGCGTGGCGAGAATCTGTCTCCGCACCACGTGCTCTCACCACTGGTGTCCCCCAGGGCTCTGTTCTTGGCCCACTCCTATTCTCGCTATACACCAAGTCACTTGGCTCTGTCATATCCTCACATGGTCTCTCATATCATTGCTATGCAGATGACACACAATTAATCTTCTCCTTTCCCCCTTCTGACAACCAGGTGGCGAATCGCATCTCTGCATGTCTGGCAGACATATCAGTGTGGATGACGGATCACCACCTCAAGCTGAACCTCGGCAAGACGGAGCTGCTCTTCCTCCCGGGGAAGGACTGCCCGTTCCATGATCTCACCAACACGGTTGACAACTCCCTTGTGGTTCCTCCCAGAGTGCTAAGAGCCTCGGCGTGACCCTGGACAACACCCTGTCGTTCTCCACCAACATCAAGGCGGTGACCCGATCCTGTAGGTTCATGCTCTACAACATTCGCAGAGTACGACCCTGCCTCACACAGGAAGCGGCGCAGGTCCTAATCCAGGCACTTGTCATCTCCCGTCTGGATTATTGCAACTCGCTGTTGGCTGGGCTCCCTGCCTGTGCCATTAAACCCCTCCAACTCATCCAGAACGCCGCAGCCCGTCTGGTGTTCAACCTTCCCAAGTTCTCTCACGTCACCCCGCTCCTCTGCTCTCTCCACTGGCTTCCAGTCGAAGCTCGCATCCGCTACAAGACCATGGTGCTTGCCTACGGAGCTGTGAGGGGAACGGCACCTCCGTACCTTCAGGCTCTGATCAGGCCCTACACCCAAACAAGGGCACTCCGTTCATCCACCTCTGGCCTGCTCGCCTCCCTACCTCTGAGGAAGCACAGTTCCCGCTCAGCCCAGTCAAAACTGTTCGCTGCTCTGGCACCCCAATGGTGGAACAAGCTCCCTCACGATGCCAGGACAGCGGAGTCAATCACCACCTTCCGGAGACACCTGAAACCCCACCTCTTCAAGGAATACCTGGGATAGGATAAAGTAATCCTTCTAACCCCCCCCCCTTAAAAGATTTAGATGCACTTTTGTAAAGTGGTTGTTCCACTGGATATTATAAGGTGAATCCACCAATTTGTAAGTCGCTCTGGATAAGAGCGTCTGCTAAATGACTTAAATGTAAATGTAAATGTAAGGTCAACATGTCTTGAGGTGAGAGGTCAACATGTCTTGAGGTGAAAGGTCAGCATGTCTTAGGGTTATGATATTTGTGAGTATGTATGAAGTTTGATGTAATCATTGTGTGCTACAAATATAGGGCCAAATACTTTACTACTTTAATACACATATAAGTGAAATTGTCCCAATTTGTCCCCCTAAAATGGGGGAACTATACACAAAAAGCACTGTAATTTCTAAACAGTTCACCCGATATGGATGAAAATACCCTCACGTTAAAGCTAACAGTCTGCACTTTAACCTCATAGTCATTGTGTCATTTCAAATCCAAAGCGCCGGAATACAGAGCCAAAAAACAACCACACAACACGTGTCACTGTCCCAATAGTTTTGGAGCTCACTGTAGTTAAACAGATCATCATAACTTCCATCGATGCCGTCGTTAAGGGCGTTAAGGGTCCATAAGTCTTTTCTTACCCTGCATGCATCGCTTCCAAGTTCTTAGAAGTTAACTCAATTTCTCCTGCGAAGATAAACGAATTAGCAGCTAATTCAATTTCTTCTGTTACGAAAGACTAATTAAAAGCTCATTAAAAGAGTTCTTTGAAAGGTGTATTTTTCCTGGGAGTCGGTAAGAGGTGAAGAGGGGAGTAGTGGAGGGAGGGAGGGGGGAGATGGATGGGGGCTTTGTTTTGGTATTAACCCGGGGTTTAGTCCTCCTCGAGGAGGATTGGTAGCCCCCTCAGCCTCTCTCCTCAGCCTCTCTCCTCATCCTCTCTCCTCAGCCTCTCTCCTCATCCTCTCTCCTCAGCCTCTCTCCTCAACCCCTCTTCCTCAGTCCTCTCTCCTCAGCCCTCTCCTCAGCCCTTCTCCTCAGCCTCTCTCTTCATTCTCTCTCCTCAGCCTCTCTCCTCAGTCCCTCTCCTCATCCTCTCTCCTCAGCCACTCTCCTCATCCTCTCTCTTCAGCCTCTCTCCTCAGCCTCTCTCCTCAGCCTCTCTCCTCATCCTCTCTCCTCAGCCTCTCTCCTCATCCTCTCTCCTCAGCCCTTCTCCTCAGCCTCTCTCTTCAGCCTCTCTCCTCAGCCTCTCTCCTCAGCCCCTCTCCTCAGCCACTCTCTTCAGCCTCTCTCCTCAGCCTCTCTCCTCAGCCTCTCTCCTCAGCCCCTCTCCTCAGCCTCTCTCCTCAGCCTCTCTCCTCTACCTCTCTCCTCATCCTCTCTCCTCAGCCTCTCTCCTCAACCCCTCTTCCTCAGTCCTCTCTCCTCAGCCCTCTCCTCAGCCCTTCTCCTCAGCCTCTCTCTTCAGCCTCTCTCCTCAGCCTCTCTCCTCAGCCCCTCTCCTCATCCTCTCTCCTCAGCCACTCTCCTCATCCTCTCTCTTCAGCCTCTCTCCTCAGCCTCTCTCCTCAGCCTCTCTCCTCATCCTCTCTCCTCAGCCTCTCTCCTCAACCCCTCTTCCTCAGTCCTCTCTCCTCAGCCCTCTCCTCAGCCCTTCTCCTCAGCCTCTCTCTTCAGCCTCTCTCCTCAGCCTCTCTCCTCAGCCCCTCTCCTCATCCTCTCTCCTCAGCCACTCTCCTCATCCTCTCTCTTCAGCCTCTCTCCTCAGCCTCTCTCCTCAGCCTCTCTCCTCAGCCTCTCTCCTCAGCCCAAGAGGCGTCACTACAGTCCCTGGTTCGAATCCAGGCTGTATCACATCCGGCTGTGATTGGGAGTCCCATAGGGCAGCGCACAATTGGCCCAGCGTCGTCCGGGTTTGGCCGTGGTAGTCCGTCATTGTAAATAAGAATTTGTTCTTAAATTACTTGCCTAGTTAAAATAAAGAAATACAAAAAATATATATATATTTATTAAATGAAGCTGGTTGAGAGAACGCCAAGAGTTTGCAAAGCTGTCAAGGCAAAGGGTGGCTACTTTGAAGAACCTAAAATAAAAAATGTATGATTATTTATTTAACACTTTTTTGGTTACTACATGATTCCATACGTGTTATTTCATAGTTTTGATGTCTTCACTATTATTCTACAATGTAGAAAATAGTAAAAAAAAATAAAATAAGAAAAACTCTTGAATGAGTAGGTGTTTCCACATTTTTTTTCACTGGTACTGTATGTATCTTAAATTACCTCGTTTTTGTGAATTTGATTATATCATCTTGCAGTCTAGTCAGGAGATTATGGGACACGACCCCAAACAAGGACGTAAGAACGTCTCACTTTCAGATAGGATATAAATTTCAGACCTCTCAGAATAGGGTAGTGCGGATTATTCTTATCACACCTCGACCGAACTGAAACGGCTCAAGGTGGAAACACATGAGAGTAATTTAGATCAAGTTTAATCTGTCTTTCATCCCTTAACCGCTCTTAACGGGTCAAGGAACCAGCAGTCTGAGCCAAAATCAAAAAGTCCTCATCTCAGTTCCCACCTCATTTTGTGGGCAGTGTTGCACATAGCCTGTCTTCTCTTGAGAGCCAGGTCTGCCTACGGCGACCTTTCTCAATAGCAAGGCTATGCTCACTGAGTCTGTACATAGTCAAAGCTTTCCTTAAGTTTGGGTCAGTCACAGTGGTCAGGTATTCTGCCACTGTCTACTCTCTGTTTAGGGCCAAATAGCATTCCAGTTTGGTCTGTTTTTTTATTAATTCTTTCCAATGTGTCAAGTAATAATCTTTTTGTTTTCTCATGATTTGGTTGGGTCTTTTTGTGTTGCTGTCCTGGGGCTCTGTGGGGTCTGTTTGTGTTGCTGTCCTGGGGCTCTGTGGGGTCTGTTTGTGTTGCTGTCCTGGGGCTCTGTGGGGTCTGTTTGTGTTGCTGTCCTGGGGCTCTGTGGGGTCTGTTTGTGTTGCTGTCCTGGGGCTCTGTGGGGTCTGTTTGTGAACAGAGTCCCAGGACCAGCTTGCTGAGGGGACTCTTCTCCAGGTTCATCTCTCTGTAGGTGATGGCTTTGTCAAGGAAGGTTTGGGAATCGCTTCCTGGATTTTAATAATTAGCGGGTATCGTCCTAATTCTGCTCTGCATTATTTGGTGTTTTACGTTGTACTCAGAGGATATTTTTGCAGAATTCTGCATGCAGTCTCAATGTGGTGTTTTTCCCATTTTGTGAATTCTTGGTTGGTGAGCGGACCCCAGACCTCACAACCATAAAGGGCAATGGGTTCTATAACTGATTCAAGTATTTTTAGCCAGATCCTAAATGGTATGTTGAATGTTATGTTCCTTCTGATGCCATAGAAGACCCTTCTTGCCTTGTCTCTCTCTCTCTCCCTGCTCTTTCTGTCTCTCTCTCTTTCTGTCTCTCTCTCTTTCTGTCTCTCTCTCTGTCTCTCTCTCTCTCTGTCTCTCTCTCTCTCTCTCTGTCTCTCTCTGTCTCTCTCTGTCTCTCTCTCTCTGTCTCTCTCTCTCGCTCTCTGTCTAGAGGGGGGTAGAGGGAGGGTAGAGGGAGGGTAGAGGGGGTTAGAGGGAGGGTAGAGGGAGGGGTAGAGGAGGGGTAGAGGAAGGGTAGAGGGAGGGTAGGGGGAAGGTAGAGGAAGGGTAGAGGGAGGGTAGAGGGAAGGTAGAGGAAGGGTAGAGGGAGGGTAGAGGGAGGGTAGAGAGGGAGGTTAGAGGGAGGGTAGAGGGAGGGTAGAGGGATGGTAGAGGGAGGGAGGGTAGAGGGAGGGTAGAGGAAGGGTAGAGGGAGGGTAGAGGGAGGTTAGAGGAAGGGTAGAGGGAGGGGTAGAGGGAGGGTAGAGGGAAGGTAGAGGGAAGGTAGAGGAGGGGTAGAGGGAGGTTAGAGGGAAGGTAGAGGGAGGGTAGAGGGAGGGTAGAGGGAGGGTAGAGGGAGGGGTAGAGGGAGGGTAGAGGGAGGGTAGAGGGAAGGGTAGATGGAGGGTAGAGGGAGGGTAGAGGGAAGGGTAGATGGAGGGTAGAGGGAAGGTAGAGGGAAGGTAGAGGGAGGGTAGAGGGAAGGTAGAGGGAAGGGTAGATGGAGGGTAGAGGGAAGGTAGAGGGAAGGTAGAGGGAGGGTAGAGGGAGGGTAGAGGGAGGTTAGGGGGAGGGTAGAGGGAAGGTAGAGGGAGGGTAGAGGGAGGGTAGAGGGAGGTTAGGGGGAGGGTAGAGGGAAGGGTAGATGGAGGGTAGAGGGAAGGTAGAGGGAAGGGTAGATGGAGGGTAGAGGGAAGGTAGAGGGAAGGTAGAGGGAAGGTAGAGGGAAGGGTAGATGGAGGGTAGAGGGAAGGTAGAGGGAAGGTAGAGGGAGGGTAGAGGGAGGGTAGAGGGAGGTTAGGGGGAGGGTAGAGGGAAGGTAGAGGGAGGGTGACTACCTCATGAAGCTGGTTGAGAGAATGCCAAGAGTGTGCAAAGCTGTCATCAACGCAAAGGCTGGCTAATTTGAAGAATCTCAAAACTAAAATATATTTTGATTTGTTTAACACTTTTTTGGTTACTACATGATTCCATACGTGTTATTTCATAGTTTTGATGTCTTCACTATTATTCTACAATGTAGAAAATAGTAAAAAATAAAGAAAAACCCTTGAATGAGTAGGTGTTCTGGACATTGAATAAGGTACTGACCCGTCTATACAACCACTCCAGGACCCCTGGACATTGAATAAGGTACTGACCCGTCTATACAACCACTCCAGGACCCCTGGACATTGAATAAGGTACTGACCCGTCTATACAACCACTCCAGGACCCCTGGACATTGAATAAGGTACTGACCCGTCTATACAACCACTCCAGGACCCCTGGACATTGAATAAGGTACTGACCCGTCTATACAACCACTCCAGGACCCCTGGACATTGAATAAGGTACTGACCCGTCTATACAACCACTCCAGGACCCCTGGACATTGAATAAGGTACTGACCCGTCTATACAACCACTCCAGGACCCCTGGACATTGAATAAGGTACTGACCCGTCTATACAACCACTCCAGGACCCCTGGACATTGAATAAGGTACTGACCTGTATATATATTTACATTCTTGTTTTCTTTAACATCCTAGTTATTTTGATTCTATCTTGTCGTTCTATTTTATTGTTGAGGGAAGAGCTCTGAATTTCCACTGTACTGTTTTCCACCTGTTGTATCCCCGTGGACATGGAGGAATAAACTTTCAAACAGCATCTCCAGTTTCATCTTGGATTCAAACAGGATTAGAGAGTCCATAAAACTCTTTGAACTATCCCTAAATCCCCCCCTGGGTTTTTTTTCCTCATGACATCCTGTTTTGACCTGAGGAAGAGCACATGTTGCTATGGCTAACAGCTAATGTGGATCCTAATGAAGTAATTAGCTCAACTAAAACACGGATTTAATTTAATTTGTTGCAATCCTATTTGGATTCACGGAGAGGATCCAGGTTAACTGGGTGACCTGAGGACGTTTGGCTGCTCCCGCTGCTTCACTGATTCCCCTTTAACAACAGGCTGATGACGGACGCAGCTTTCTGTCCACGGACCTCACCTCATTCAACCACACTGGGGAAAAGCTACCAATTACACTCTAACTTTATTAGGTCTAGTGGAATAACTCTGACAGGACCGCATGTTTTCACTCTTAACAAATCAACTGATTAACAAAGAGGAAATATAATAACAATATATTGTGAGAGAGATTGGGAGGGGGAGGGTAGAGGGAGGGTAGAGGGAGGGTAGAGGGAGGGTAGAGGGAGGGTAGAGGGAGGGGGAGGGTAGAGAGGGAGGGTAGAGGGAGGGTAGAGGGAAGGTAGAGGGAGGGTAGAGGGAGGGTAGAGGGAGGGTAGAGGGAGGGTAGAGGGAGGGGGAGGGTAGAGGGAGGGTAGAGGGAAGGTAGAGGGAGGGGTAGAGGGAGGGTAGAGGGAAGGTAGAGGGAGGGGGAGGGTAGAGGGAGGGTAGAGGGAAGGTAGAGGGAGGGTAGAGGGAAGGTAGAGGGAGGGGGAGGGTAGAGGGAGGGTAGAGGGAAGGTAGAGGGAGGGTAGAGGGAGGGTAGAGGGAAGGTAGAGGGGAGGGTAGAGGGAGGGAGGGTAGAGGGGAGGGTAGAGGGGAGGGTAGAGGGGAGGGTAGAGGGAGGGAGGGGGAGGGTAGAGGAGGGTAGAGGGAGGGAGAGGTAGGGAGGGTAGAGGGAGGGTAGAGGGGAGGGTAGAGGGAGGGGTAGAGGGAGGGTAGAGGGAGGGTAGAGGGAGGGTAGAGGGAGGAGGGGGAGGGTAGAGGGAGGGTAGAGGGAGGGTAGAGGGAGGGTAGAGGGAGGGGGGAGGGTAGAGGGAGGGTAGAGGGAAGGTAGAGGAGGGTAGAGGGAGGGTAGAGGGAGGTTAGGGGGGGAGGGTAGGGGGAAGGTAGAGGGAGGGTGACTACCTCATGAAGCTGGTTGAGAGAATGCCAAGAGTGTGCAAAGCTGTCATCAAGGCAAAGGCTGGCTAATTTTCCACGGACCTCACCTCATTCAACCACACTGGGGAAAAGCGAGGGAAGGTAGAGGGCGGGTAGAGGGCGGGTAGAGGGAGGGCTAGAGGGAAGGTAGAGGGGCGGGTAGAGGGAGGGAGGGTCGAGGGAGGGTCGAGGCGGGTAGAGGGCGGGTAGAGGGAGGGTCAGAGGGAAGGTAGAGGGAGGGTAGAGGGAGGGTAGAGGGAGGGTAGAGGAGGGGTAGAGGGAGGGTAGAGGGAGGGTAGAGGGAGGGTAGAGGGAAGGTAGAGGGGAGGGTAGAGGGAGAGGGAGGGAGGGTAGAGGGAGGGGAGGGTAGAGGGAAGGTAGAGGGAGGGAGAGGGAGGGTAGAGGGAGGGTAGAGGGAGGGTAGAGGAGGGGTAGAGGGAGGGTAGAGGGGAGGGTAGAGGGAGAGGTAGAGGGAGGGGGAGGGAAGGGAGGGAGGGTAGAGGGGAGGGTAGAGGGAGGGGTAGAGGGAGGGGTAGAGGAGGGGTAGAGGGAGGGTAGAGGGAGGGGTAGAGGGAGGGGTAGAGGGAGGGTAGAGGGAGGGGGAGGGTAGAGGGAGGGGGAGGGAGGGGTAGAGGGAGGGGAGAGGGAGGGTAGAGGAGAGGGGAGAGGGTAGAGGGTAGGGTAGAGGGAGGGGAGAGGGAGGGTAGAGGGAGGGGGAGGGTAGAGGGAGGGGTAGAGGGAGGGTAGAGGGAGGGTAGAGGGAGGGTGAGGGAGGGGGAGGGTAGAGGGAGGGAGGGTAGAGGGAGGGTAGAGGGAGGGGTAGAGGGAGGGGTAGAGGGAGGGTAGAGGGAGGGTAGAGGGAGGGTAGAGGGAGGGGTAGAGGGAGGGTAGAGGGAGGGTAGAGGGAGGGTAGAGGGAGGGGGAGGGTAGAGGGAGGGTAGAGGGGAGGGAGGGTAGAGGGAGGGTAGAGGGAGGGTAGAGGGAGGGGTAGAGGGGAGGGTAGAGGGAGGGTAGAGGGAGGTAGAGGAGGGGTAGAGGGAGGGTAGAGGGGGGGTAGAGGGAGGTAGAGGGAGGGTAGAGGGAGGGTAGAGGGAGGGGTAGAGGGAGGGTAGAGGGAGGGGTAGAGGGAGGGTAGAGGGAGGGGGAGGGTAGAGGGAGGGTAGAGGGGAGGTAGAGGGAGGGTAGAGGGAGGGTAGGAGGGAGGGTAGAGGAGGGAGGGTAGAGGGAGGGTAGAGGGAGGGTAGAGGGAGGGTAGAGGGAGGGTAGAGGGAGGTAGAGGGGTAGAGGGAGGGTAGAGGGAGGGTAGAGGGAGGGTAGAGGGAGGGTAGAGGGAGGGTAGAGGGGAGGGGAGGGTAGAGGGAGGGTAGAGGGAGGGTAGAGGGAGGGGGAGGGTAGAGGGGAAGGGTAGAGGGAGGGTAGAGGGAGGGTAGAGGGAGGGTAGAGGGAGGGTAGAGGAGGGGGAGGGTAGAGGGAGGGTAGAGGAGGGTAGAGGGAGGGGAGGGTAGAGGGAGGGTAGAGGGAGGGTAGGAGGGAGGGTAGAGGGAGGGGAGAGGGAGGGTAGAGGGAGGGTAGAGGGAGGGTAGAGGGAGGGTAGAGGGAGGGGGAGGGTAGAGGAGGGGGAGGGTAGAGGGAGGGTAGAGGGAGGGGGAGGGGGAGGGTAGAGGGAGGGTAGAGGGAGGGTAGAGGGAGGGGGAGGGTAGAGGGCAGGGTAGAGGGAGGGGAGGGTAGAGGGAGGGTAGAGGGAGGGGAGGGTAGAGGGGAGGGTAGAGGGAGGGGGAGGGTAGAGGGAGGGTAGAGGGAGGGTAGAGGGAGGGGAGGGTAGGGGGAGGGTAGAGGGAGGGGGAGGGAGGGTAGAGGGGAGGGTAGAGGGAGGGTAGAGGGAAGGTAGAGGGGAGGGTAGAGGGAGGGGGAGGGTAGAGGTAGAGGGAGGGTAGAGGGAGGGTAGGGGGAGGGTAGAGGGGCGGTAGAGGGAGGGGGAGGGTAGAGGGAGGGGTAGAGGGAGGGTAGAGGGAGGGGGAGGGTAGAGGGCGGGTAGAGGGGAGGGTAGAGGGAGGTAGAGGGAGGGGAGGGTAGAGGGAGGGTAGAGGGAGGGGAGGGTAGAGGGAGGGTAGGGGGAGGGTAGAGGGAGGGGGAGGTAGAGGGAGGGGAGAGGGAGGGTAGAGGGAGGGTAGAGGGGAGGGTAGAGGGAAAAAAAAAAAAAAAAAAAAAAAAAAAAAAAAAAAAAAAAAAAAAAAAAAAAAAAAAAAAAAAAAAAAAAAAAAAAAAAAAAAAAAAAAAAAAAAAAAAAAAAAAAAAAAAAAAAAAAAAAAAAAAAAAAAAAAAAAAAAAAAAAAAAAAAAAAAAAAAAAAAAAAAAAAAAAAAAAAAAAAAAAAAAAAAAAAAAAAAAAAAAAAAAAAAAAAAAAAAAAAAAAAAAAAAAAAAAAAAAAAAAAAAAAAAAAAAAAAAAAAAAAAAAAAAAAAAAAAAAAAAAAAAAAAAAAAAAAAAAAAAAAAAAAAAAAAAAAAAAAAAAAAAAAAAAAAAAAAAACAAAAAAAAAAAAAAAAAAAAAAAAAAAAAAAAAAAAAAAAAAAAAAAAAAAAAAAAAAAAAAAAAAAAAAAAAAAAAAAAAAAAAAAAAAAAAAAAAAAAAAAAAAAAAAAAAAAAAAAAAAAAAAAAAAAAAAAAAAAAAAAAAAAAAAAAAAAAAAAAAAAAAAAAAAAAAAAAAAAAAAAAAAAAAAAAAAAAAAAAAAAAAAAAAAAAAAAAAAAAAAAAAAAAAAAAAAAAAAAAAAAAAAAAAAAAAAAAAAAAAAAAAAAAAAAAAAAAAAAAAAAAAAAAAAAAAAAAAAAAAAAAAAAAAAAAAAAAAAAAAAAAAAAAAAAAAAAAAAAAAAAAAAAAAAAAAAAAAAAAAAAAAAAAAAAAAAAAAAAAAAAAAAAAAAAAAAAAAAAAAAAAAAAAATAAAAAAAAAAAAAAAAAAAAAAAAAAAAAAAAAAAAAAAAAAAAAAAAAAAAAAAAAAAAAAAAAAAAAAAAAAAAAAAAAAAAAAAAAAAAAAAAAAAAAAAAAAAAAAAAAAAAAAAAAAAAAAAAAAAAAAAAAAAAAAAAAAAAAAAAAAAAAAAAAAAAAAAAAAAAAAAAAAAAAAAAAAAAAAAAAAAAAAAAAAAAAAAAAAAAAAAAAAAAAGGGTAGGGAAGGGTAGAGGGGAGGGTAGAGGGAGGGTAGAGGGAGGGTAGAGGGAGGGTAGAGGGAGGTAGAGGGAGGGTAGAGGGAGGGGGGGTAGAGGGAGGTAGAGGGAGGGTAGAGGGAGGGTAGAGGGAGGGTAGAGGGAGGGGGAGGGTAGAGGGAGGGTGAGGGAGGGGGAGAGGGAGGGTAGGGAGGGTAGAGGGAGGGTAGAGGGAGGGTAGAGGGAGAGGGTAGAGGGGAGGGTAGAGGGAGGGAGGGTAGAGGGAGGGTAGAGGGAGGGTGGGGAGGGTAGAGGGAGGGTAGAGGGAGGGTAGGGAGGGTAGAGGGAGGGTAGAGGGAGGGTAGAGGGAGGGTAGAGGGAGGGTGAGGGAGGGGAGGGTAGAGGGAGGGTAGAGGGAGGGGAGGGTAGAGGGAGGGTAGAGGGAGGGAGGGTAGAGGGAGGTAGAGGGAGGGTAGAGGGAGGGTAGAGGGAGGGTAGAGGAGGGTAGAGGGAGGGGGAGGGTAGAGGGAGGGTAGAGGGGAGGGTAGAGGGAGGGTAGAGGGAGGGTAGAGGGAGGGAGAGGGAGGGTAGAGGAGGGTAGAGGGAGGGGAGGGTAGAGGGAGGGTAGAGGGAGGGGAGGGTAGAGGGAGGGTAGAGGGAGGGTAGAGGGAGGGTAGAGGGAGGGTAGAGGAGGGAGGAGGGTAGAGGGAGGGGGAGGGTAGAGGGAGGGTAGAGGGGAGGGTAGAGGGAGGGTAGAGGGAGGGTAGAGGGAGGGTAGAGGGAGGGGGGGAGGGAGGGGAGGGTAGAGGGAGGGTAGAGGGAGGGTAGAGGGAGGGTAGAGGGAGGGTAGAGGAGGGTAGAGGGAGGGTAGAGGGAGGGTAGAGGGAGGGTAGAGGGAGGGTAGAGGGAGGGTAGAGGGAGGGTAGAGGGAGGGTAGAGGGAGGGTAGAGGGGAGGGTAGAGGGGGGAGGGAGGGTAGAGGGAGGGTAGAGGGAGGGTAGAGGAGGGTAGAGGGAGGGTAGAGGGGAGGGTAGAGGGAGGGTAGAGGGAGGGTAGAGGGAGGGTAGAGGGGAGGGTAGAGGGAAGGTAGAGGGAGGGTAGAGGGAGGGTAGAGGAGGGTAGAGGGAGGGTAGAGGGGGGTAGAGGGAGGGTAGAGGGAGGGTAGAGGGAGGGTAGAGGGAGGGTAGAGGGAGGGTAGAGGGAGGGTAGAGGGAGGGTAGAGGGAGGGTAGAGGGAGGGTAGAGGGAGGGTAGAGGGAGGGTAGAGGGGAGGTAGAGGGAGGGTAGAGGGAGGGTAGAGGGAGGGTAGAGGGAGGGTAGAGGGGGGGGAGGGTAGAGGGAGGGGAGGGTAGAGGGAGGGTAGAGGGAGGGTAGAGGGGAGGGTAGAGGGAGGGTAGAGGGAGGGTAGAGGGAGGGTAGAGGGAGAGGGAGGAGGGAGGGTAGAGGGAGGGTAGAGGGAGGGTAGAGGGAAGGTAGAGGGAGGGTAGAGGGAGGGTAGAGGGAGGGTAGAGGGAGGGTAGAGGGAGGGTAGAGGGAGGGTAGAGGGAGGGTAGAGGGAGGGTAGAGGGAGGGTAGAGGGAGGGGTAGAGGGAGGGTAGAGGGAGGGTAGAGGGAGGGTAGAGGGAGGGTAGAGGGAGGGTAGAGGGAGGGAGGGTAGAGGGAGGGTAGAGGGAAGGGTAGAGGGAGGGTAGAGGGAGGGTAGAGGGGAGGGTAGAGGGAGGGTAGAGGGAGGGGTAGAGGGAGGGTAGAGGGAGGGTAGAGGGAGGGTAGAGGGAGGGTAGAGGGAGGGTAGAGGGAGGGTAGAGGGAGGGTAGAGGGAGGGTAGAGGGATGGTCGAGGGAGGGTAGAGGGAGGGTAGAGGGAGGGGGAGGGTAGAGGGAAGGTAGAGGGAGGGTAGGGGGAGGGTAGGGGGAGGGTAGAGGGAGGGGTAGAGGGAAGGGTAGAGGGAGGGTAGAGGGGAGGTAGAGGGAGGGGGAGGGTAGAGGGAGGGTAGAGGGAGGGTAGAGGGAAGGTAGAGGGAGGGTAGAGGGAGGGTAGAGGGGGGGGGGTAGAGGGAGGGTAGAGGGAGGGTAGAGGGGGGTAGAGGGAGGGGTAGAGGGAGGGTAGAGGGAGGGTAGAGGGAGGGTAGAGGGAAGGTAGAGGAGGGTAGAGGGAGGGTAGAGGGAGGGTAGAGGGGAGGTAGAGGGAGGGGGAGGGTAGAGGGAAGGTAGAGGGAGGGTAGAGGGAGGGTAGAGGGGAGGGGGTAGAGGGAGGTAGAGGGAGGGTAGAGGAGGGTAGAGGAGGGTAGAGGGAGGGTAGAGGGAGGGTAGAGGGAGGGTAGAGGGAGGGTAGAGGGAGGTAGAGGGAGGGTAGAGGGAGGGTAGAGGGAGGGTAGAGGGAGGGTAGAGGGAGGGTAGAGGGAGGGTAGAGGGAGGGTAGAGGGAGGGTAGAGGGAGGGTAGAGGGAAGGTAGAGGGAGGGTAGAGGGAGGGTAGAGGGAGGGTAGAGGGAGGGTAGAGGGAGGGTAGAGGGAGGGTAGAGGGAGGGTAGAGGGAGGGTAGAGGGAGGGTAGAGGGAGGGTAGAGGGAGGGTAGAGGGAGGGTAGAGGGAGGGTAGAGGGAGGGTAGAGGGAGGGTAGAGGGAGGGTAGAGGGAGGGTAGAGGGAGGGTAGAGGGAGGGTAGAGGAGGGTAGAGGGAGGGTAGAGGGAGGGTAGAGGGAGGGTAGAGGGAGGGTAGAGGGAGGGTAGAGGGAGGGTAGAGGGAGGGTAGAGGGAGGGTAGAGGGAGGGTAGAGGGAGGGTAGAGGGAGGGTAGAGGGAGGGTAGAGGGAGGGTAGAGGGAGGGTAGAGGGAGGTAGAGGGAGGGTAGAGGGAGGGTAGAGGGAGGGTAGAGGGAGGGTAGAGGGAGGGTAGAGGGAGGGTAGAGGGAGGGTAGAGGGAGGGTAGGAGGGTAGAGGGGGGTAGAGGGAGGGTAGAGGGAGGGGTAGAGGGAGGGTAGAGGGAGGGTAGAGGGAGGGTAGAGGGAGGGTAGAGGGAGGGTAGAGGAGGGGTAGAGGGAGGGGTAGAGGGAGGGTAGAGGGAGGGTAGAGGAGGGTAGAGGGAGGGTAGAGGGAGGGTAGAGGGAGGGTAGAGGGAGGGTAGAGGGAGGGTAGAGGGAAGGGTAGAGGGAGGGTAGAGGGAGGGTAGAGGGAGGGTAGAGGAGGGTAGAGGGAGGGTAGAGGGAGGGTAGAGGGGAGGGTAGAGGGAGGGTAGAGGGAGGTAGAGGGAGGGTAGAGGGAGGGTAGAGGGAGGGTAGAGGGAGGGTAGAGGGAGGGTAGAGGGAGGGTAGAGGGAGGGTAGAGGGAGGGTAGAGGGAGGGTAGAGGGAGGGTAGAGGGAGGGTAGAGGGAGGGTAGAGGGAGGGTAGAGGGAGGGTAGAGGGAAGGGTAGAGGGAGGGTAGAGGGGAGGGTAGAGGGAAGGTAGAGGGAGGGTAGAGGGAGGGTAGAGGGAGGGTAGAGGGAGGGTAGAGGGAGGGTAGAGGGAGGGTAGAGGGAGGGTAGAGGGAGGGTAGAGGGAGGGTAGAGGGAGGGTAGAGGGAGGGGTAGAGGGAGGGTAGAGGGAAGGTAGAGGGAGGGTAGAGGGAGGGTAGAGGGAGGGTAGAGGGAAGGGTAGAGGGAAGGTAGAGGGAGGGTAGAGGGAAGGTAGAGGGAGGGTAGAGGAGGGTAGAGGGAGGGTAGAGGGAGGGTAGAGGGAGGGTAGAGGGAGGGTAGAGGGAGGGTAGAGGGAGGGTAGAGGGAGGGTAGAGGGAGGGTAGAGGGAGGGTAGAGGGAGGGTAGAGGGAGGGTAGAGGGAGGGTAGAGGGAGGGTAGAGGGAGGGTAGAGGGAGGGTAGAGGGAGGGTAGAGGGAGGGTAGAGGGAGGTAGAGGGAGGGTAGAGGGGAGGGGTAGAGGGAGGGTAGAGGAAGGGAGAGGGAGGGTAGAGGGGGAGGGTAGAGGGAGGGTAGAGGGAGGGTAGAGGGAGGGTAGAGGGAGGGTAGAGGGAGGGTAGAGGGAGGGTAGAGGGAGGTAGAGGGAGGGTAGAGGGAGGGTAGAGGGAGGGGTAGGGGAGGGTAGAGGGAGGGTAGAGGGGGGTAGAGGGAGGGTAGAGGGGAGGGTAGAGGGAGGGGTAGAGGGAGGGAGGGTAGAGGGGAGGGTAGAGGGAGGTAGAGGGAGGTAGAGGGAGGGTAGAGGGAGGGTAGAGGGAGGGTAGAGGGAAGGTAGAGGGAGGGTAGAGGGAGGGTAGAGGGAAGGTAGAGGGAGGGTAGAGGGAAGGTAGAGGGAGGGTAGAGGGAGGGTAGAGGGAGGGTAGAGGAGGGGTAGAGGGAGGGTAGAGGGAGGGGTAGAGGGAGGGTAGAGGAGGGGTAGAGGGAGGGTAGAGGGAGGGAGGGTAGAGGGGAGGTAGAGGAGTGACAGCGTTTGGATCACACTTGGTTGACAAACTGATTCTGGGAGAAGAAACCAAAAACATACAAATGAATCCCAAAAATTCCTGTTTTATTTAAACACATTACAACGTCATGACAAAAACACATTATTATTAATGAAATATGACGAGAAAGATAAAACATTTAGTATCCATCTCTGGATACCTAAAAACCCTAAAGCCGACTGAGGTTCTGGTGGCGATACAGAACCGTGTTCTGTCTGAAACACACAGAGAACATTACGTCCTCCCAGGGCCCAGAAACACACAGAGAACATTACGTCCTCCCAGGGCCCAGAAACACACAGAGAACATTACGTCCTCCCAGGGCCCAGAAACACACAGAGAACATTACGTCCTCCCAGGGCCCAGAAACACACAGAGAACATTACGTCCTCCCAGGACCTTGAAACACACAGAGAACATTACGTCCTCCCAGGGCCCAGAAACACACAGAGAACATTACGTCCTCCCAGGGCCCAGAAACACACAGAGAACATTACGTCCTCCCAGGGCCCAGAAACACACAGAGAACATTACGTCCTCCCAGGGCCCAGAAACACACAGAGAACATTACGTCCTCCCAGGGCCCAGAAACACACAGAGAACATTACGTCCTCCCAGGGCCCAGAAACACACAGAGAACATTACGTCCTCCCAGGGCCCAGAAACACACAGAGAACATTACGTCCTCCCAGGGCCCAGAAACACACAGAGAACATTACGTCCTCCCAGGGCCCAGAAACACACAGAGAACATTACGTCCTCCCAGGGCCCAGAAACACACAGAGAACATTACGTCCTCCCAGGGCCCAGAAACACACAGAGAACATTACGTCCTCCCAGGGCCCAGAAACACACAGAGAACATTACATCCTCCCAGGGCCCATAACGGCTACATCCTCCCAGGGCCCATAACGGCTATGTCCTCCCAGGGCCCATAACGGCTACGTCCTCCCAGGGCCCATAACGGCTACGTCCTCCCAGGGCCCATAACGGCTACCTCTCGCCTGGCCCTCGGTCTGGCTGCATCCCACAGTAACACCTCATTCCTTATATAGTGCAGCGGATTAGAGCAGGGCCCTACGGCCCTTCCTGAAGCGTTTGAAGAGCGGGTGGATGTTGTTGCCCATGTGGGTCCTGCTGCCTCTAGAACGATACTCCATGTAGACAGAGTCATCAGCCCCAGACATGGAGCTCATGGTACCAGGCCTCCGCTGGAACTGAAGGGGAGAGAGAGAGAGAGTTTATAATATAGAACTGGAGGAGAGAGAGAGAGAGTTTATAATATAGAACTGGAGGGAGAGAGAGAGAGAGAGTTTATAATACAGAACTGGAGGGAGAGAGAGAGAGAGTTTATAATATAGATCTGGAGAGAGAGAGAGAGAGTTTATAATATAGAACTGGAGGAGAGAGAGTTTATAATATAGAACTGGAGGGAGAGAGAGAGAGAGAGTTTATAATATAGATCTGGAGAGAGAGAGAGAGAGTTTATAATATAGATCTGGAGAGAGAGAGAGAGTTTATAATATAGATCTGGAGAGAGAGAGAGAGTTTATAATATAGAACTGGAGGGAGAGAGAGAGAGAGTTTATAATACAGAACTGGAGGGAGAGAGAGAGAGAGAGAGTTTATAATATAGATCTGGAGAGAGAGAGAGAGAGTTTATAATATAGAACTGGAGGAGAGAGAGTTTATAATATAGAACTGGAGGGAGAGAGAGAGAGAGAGTTTATAATATAGATCTGGAGAGAGAGAGAGAGTTTATAATATAGATCTGGAGAGAGAGAGAGAGAGTTTATAATATAGAACTGGAGGGAGAGAGAGAGAGAGTTTATAATATATATCTGGAGAGAGAGAGAGTTTATAATATAGATCTGGAGGGAGAGAGAGAGTTTATAATATAGAACTGGAGGGGAGAGAGAGAGAGAGAGAGAGAGAGAGAGAGTTTATAATATAGATCTGGAGGAGAGAGAGAGAGTTTATAATATAGATCTGGAGGGAGAGAGAGAGTTTATAAGAAAGATCTGAAGGGAGAGAGAGAGAGAGTTTATAATATAGAACTGGAGGAGAGAGAGAGAGTTTATTGCCAAATGGTAATAGATTCATAACTGTCTGACAGTAAGTAAGGTTTTTAAATCCCTGACTTCATAACTAGACATAACTAGACCAATGTCCACATTTCATTGATTGATTGATTGATTGATTGATTGATTGGTAAGAGGCGTGCATACCATTGGCCGTCCATTCTCTCCGATGACCACCTCCTCCTCTGCGTCGAGGTCTGTAGCAGCCAGAACCTTCTGGAGCAGCTGGTACTGCTCCTCTCTGGAGGAGAACATCACATTATCCTCCTCCATACCCGCCATTTTAGTGATGACCTGGTGGAGAGGAGGAGAGAGAGAGAGAGAGAGGAGGAGGAGGAGGAGGAGGAGAGAGGAGGAGAGAGAGGAGGAGGAGGAGAGAGGAGGAGGAGGAGGAGAGAGGAGGAGGAGGAGGAGGAGGAGAGAGGAGGAGGAGAGAGAAGGAGGAGGAGGAGGAGAGAGGAGGAGGAGGAGAGAGGAGGAGGAGGACAGAGAGAGAGGGGGAGATTAGGGAGGAGGAAGAGAGAGAGGAGGAGGACAGAGAGAGAGAGAGAGAGGGGGAAGGACAGAGATTAGATCAGTGCTTAATTTGAGCCGGAGCAAACTAGAGCACTCTTCCCCCAACTCTGTGATCAGGTCAAATTAAAAATACTTTGTCCTTGAAAGTACATTCTGGAAACTCAGAGCTCCATAGGTCATTCAGTATCTGCCGTTTACATGTGATCCGGACCGAGAGCAGGGTTGTGGGGGGGGGGGGCGCAGAGAAGAGGGGGGGGGGACAGAGAGACCATGGGCTCCCTGAGTTCTTCTGCCCAAAAATATATTTATAATTGGATAAATGTAAATAAACATTTTATTTTTATTTTTTTTATTTACACAAGGACTTATACAGGATACTACCCTCTACATCAAAACAATCAAACCAAATCAAAAATACAATACCTGAAACCTTGATTTTGGACAAAATTAACTGAATGGATTCTTACAAACAAAAACCTGCAGAAGGAAACACAGCAGAACCCGGAAATTGTTAAATATTCATCTCTTGGTAAATGTTGTTATATAAAAGCTAAGTAAATAAGGCTACTGAACAGCACCTTCAATTAGCACTGAAGTGTGAAGTCAGATGTGTGAAAACTCTTGAGCGCGACAACGGCAGTAAGGGTTTCACAGCCTCCCCAACCCCCAATGCAGAGGCCATCACAGTACAGTACCCCTTGGATATAAAAAAATAACACTGCACGGAATCAGTAGTCTATTAAAGAAACACTCAAACAGGCAACAGAAGCAGGATCCGTCCTATTGCTGTAGATATATATGGATGATTTATAAAACCAGCCGCATTTAACCGTTAAGGCTGATAATTATAGACCTAATTAAACATTTCGGGGTTTCCTTGCCTCACTTTTCTCAGACAATAAGGCTGTTTCTTCATCTCTGCCGCCTCCTCCTCCTCCTCCTCGTTCCCGATCTCAACATGTTCATTTAGCTTTATGCGCATGGTAACATGGGGGACGGTGCCCTGAAGATGATGTTTCAGAACGGACGGCGACTGTATCCAACGTGGGAGAAAGACCCTTTCTTATAAAATTATATTCCATTTCTCAGTTTTGCACCATCATTTTTTTTTTTTATATACATAATATAACCATATACAATTTCATTATTAAAAAAGGTTTAGAGTGATGGACTGTACCATCCCCGCGGCCTCGAACTTTTGGGGTTAACAGCCAAAATCTCCCACTATCCCTTTAAAAGAATGTCTCCAGCAAAACTGTCTAAAAATATTATTTTTTTGTCCCAAACACCCCGCCACTGCTAAAGTAATATAGGGGAAACACTGTTTAGGTTAGTATTGTATAGCAACGGACCTGTAACCCTGGTCCACTAGGAACCATCTGGTCTGTCGGTGCTGTAGGGTTAGTATTGTATAGTAACGGACCTGTAACCCTGGTCCACTAGGAACCATCTGGTCTCTCGGTGCTGTAGGGTTAGTATTGTATAGTAACGGGCCTGTAACCCTGGTCCACTAGGAACCTCTCGGTGCTGTAGGGTTAGTATTGTATAGTAACGGGCCTGTAACCCTGGTCCACTAGGAACCATCTGGTCTGTCGGTGCTGTAGGGTTAGTATTGTATAGTAACGGACCTGTAACCCTGGTCCACTAGGAACCATCTGGTCTGTCGGTGCTGTAGGGTTAGTATTGTATAGTAACGGGCCTGGAACCCTGGTCCACTAGGAACCATCTGGTCTGTCGGTGCTGTAGGGTTAGTATTGTATAGTAACGGGCCTGTAACCCTGGTCCACTAGGAACCATCTGGTCTGTCGGTGCTGTAGGGTTAGTATTGTATA